>NC_055994.1:112268769-112572484 GCF_018446385.1 Zingiber officinale
ATTGTTCTTGCCCTTAAAACAACAACAAAAGATCTATTCAAATGTACTAAGGTACCAAGTTGTGCATGCTCATTAAGGAAACTACACTACTGTTCATGCTCAATTAATAGCAAGGAAGAAAAATCAAGAAAATCAACACTGCAAGCTAAAGACCGGCTGCTCATTCTCATGCAGTAGCAAAGAAAGGAATTTAAAGATATCAATGTTGCAAACTAAAGGGTCGGCTGCTCATGTTCAACTAGTAGAAACCGAAACCACATGTTAAACCTAAACAACTTATTCATTTATCTCAGATTTCAACAAAACTAAATCTGCACTTGTAAAGGCTGTTCATGTTCGGAATTTACAACAAGATTTCAAAATTGAACTTCCAAATCAAGGTTACTCAAGTCTAATGCATGGCACAAACCCAAATCCGGACCAATCCGATTTGCACAGCAAGGTCACAAACCCGAATTGCACAGCAAGGTCACAACAGAAAATTCTAACTCTAACTTGAATTTCTAATTGCAAGGCATGAAGGAAATCCAAATCATATGCCTAAACTAAACAATTCATTCCTTTTCTTTGAGATCCTCGGCAGTAAGCACAAAACCATAATCTTTACAGCATGTTTCAAAATCGAGAAGATCAAGGTCCGAAAACTACTCCTACTGCAGGTGAGTAGCAACTCACCTCGCTGTTCTTGGACTTACAACCGAAAAGTAGGAGCTTTTAATGCTGCTAGGGTTTCGAACAGCTTGGATTTCGGCTCTTCTTCGTGCTCACAAGCTCTCCTCGATGATGGTGGTCGCACACGGGTGAAGATCGGCTGGAAAAAGCCTAGCTCCGTCGCCCTTTTCGCCCGAACAGCGAAGTCGCCGCCGTCGTTCGCGAGAGAGGAGGAGAGGTTCGGGTGAGAAAAATTTAGGGTTCGGGAAAAACTTAAACCTCTTCTTATAACTAAGATTTTTATTATTAACTATACCTTAAATATAATCCATTCTTTCCTTAATTAACAAAACTCGCTGGCACAGCTGGTCAATCGAGTTTTAACCAAGTCAAAGGTCTCGGCTTCAATCCCTCAGCCGCGCACTTTTCCCAATTTATTCACTAATCATTAACTATGCTATAAACTTAATTCTCACCATATAAGGTTAACAAAATCGTGTAGCTCAGCTGGTTGGGCCGGTTTTGCTTGGGTCAGTCTGACCCGAGGTCGTGGGTTCGAATTTCACCTTCAACGTTTTTTTAAAACTTCTTTCTTTTTGTAACCCTACTAAACGACCTCCAAAAATTACGTAAAAATACTCAAAAAATTCCTAAAAATCTCTAGAATATTTTAAAAGTATTTCCAAATATTTTTAATGGACTTTTAGAACTTGAAATAGGGAAAATTGGGTCGTTACAATTCCCCATACCTTATAAAAAGTTCGTCCTCGAACTTAGAATAGCTCTGGATACTTCCGTCTCATACCGTCCTCCCGCTCCCAAGTGACTTCCTCGTGCTTCTGGTTCTGCCAGATAACCTTCACTAGTGGCACTTCTTTATTTCTTAGTCTCTTGATTGCTCTGTCCACTATCTGTGTAGGTCTGCTCTCATAACTAAGATCCTCTTGGATCTGCACTGACTGAGGCTGAATCACTTGGCTCGGGTCATGGAGACACTTCTTTAGCATGGAAACATGAAATACGTTGTGTATTGCTGACATGTCTTGTGGTAAATCCAGCTTGTAAGCTACTTTCCCAATCCTTTCTGTGATCAGGTAAGGTCCTACATAACGAGGACTTAATTTGCCCTTCTTGCCAAATCTCATCACTCCCTTCATAGGAGCGACCTTGAGAAAGACTGAATCCCCTACTTGGAATTCAAGTGGCCTACGGCGTGTGTCAGCATAACTCTTTTGTCTACTCTGGGCAGTCTCAATTCTCTGTCTGATCTTCTGAATAGCCTGAGTAGTCTCATCTATCAGCTCTGTCTGAATGCCCAGTTCTACTTCCATTTCTTTTCTCTCACCTGCTTCTTGCCAGCAAATGGGTGATCTGCATTTCCTGCCATACAACGCCTCATAAGGAGCCATCTTGATGGTGGCCTGATAGCTGTTGTTGTAGGCAAATTCAGCTAAGCACAAGTACTTGCACCAACTTCCCTTGAAATCTAGTGCACAAGCTCTGAGCATATCTTCTAGAATCTGATTTACTCGCTCTGTCTGTCCATCAATCTGAGGATGGAAGGCTGTGCTAACTTGAGTTTGGTGCCTAGTGCAGTCTGAACACACTCCCAAAAGTGAGAGGTGAAGCGCCCATCTCTATCAGAAACAATAGATTTAGGAACTCCGTGAAGTCTGATCACCTCTTTAACATACAACTGTACCAACTGCTCTATAGAGTGGGACACCTTGATGGCTAGAAAATGAGCAGACTTGGTCAATTTGTCCACTATTATCCATATCGCATCATATCCATTTGTGGTTCTTGGAAGACCTGTTATGAAGTCCATGGATATGTCTTCCCACTTCCACTCTGGTATAGGAAGAGGCTGTAGAACTCCTCCTGGTCTCTAGTGTTCTGCTTTGACCCTCTGACATGTCAGACAGGTACTGACATATTTAGCTACATCTCTTTTGAGTCCAGACCACCAGAATCTCTGTTTCACGTCTTGATACATCTTGGTAGAACCAGGATGCATGGAATAAGGTGTACTATGAGCTTCTTCCAAAATTTTCTTTCTCAGCTCTTCATCATTGGGAACACAAAGGCGACTCCCCTGATAAAGAATTTCACTGTCTGATACTCGAAACTCCGAATTCCCTTCTTCCTGTGTCCCTTGCTTGATCTTTTGGATGTCAGGATTTTCACTTTGCTTTCTCTGTATATCCTCAAGTAGGTTTGACTCTAAGGTCAATGCAGAGAGTTGCCCATAAATAATTTCCATACCAAAATCTGACAACTCCTTCTGCAGTGGTAGGGCTAATGATGACAAAGACATCAGAGATGCACTGGATTTTCTGCTTAGTGCATCTGCCACTTTATTAGCTTTGCCTGGATGGTAGAGGATTTCACAGTCATAATCTTTGACCAACTCTAGCCACCTACGCTGTCTCATGTTTAAGTCCTTCTGAGTGAAGAAGTACTTAAGACTCTGATGGTCTGTGAAGATTCTGCACTGGACTCCATACAGGTAGTGTCGCCAGAGTTTCAGTGCAAAGACCACAGTTGCCAGCTCAAGATCATGAGTGGGGTAGTTCTTCTCGTAGTCTTTGAGTTGCCTGGAAGCATAAGCTATAACTTTTCCTTCTTGCATGAGTACAACTCCTAGGCCCATCTTGGAAGCATCACTGTAGATGTCAAAACTCTTGTCACTCTCTGGAACTGTCAGAATGGGAGCACTGGTCAGTCTCTTCTTTAGCTCTTGGAAACTCTGCTCACATTTATCTGACCATTCAAACTTCTTGTTCTTTCTGGTGAGGGCTATAAGAGGAGAGGCTATTCTGAAAAAGTCTTCCACGAATTTCCTGTAATACCCAACTAAACCAAGGAAGCTTCTGATCTCCCTGACATTCTTGGGTCTCTTCCAATTGCTGACCGCTTCTACTTTGGCTGGATCTACTTGTATGCCTTCTCTAGATACGATGTGACCTAGAAACACTACCTGCTCCAACCAGAATTCGCACTTTGAGAATTTAGCATAGAGCTGCTTTTGTTGAAGGGTCTGCAGAACTATTCTCAAGTGCGTGTCATGCTCCTCTGGGGTTCTGGAATAGATTAGAATGTCGTCGATGAACACAATGACAAATTTGTCAAGGTATTCTCTGAACACTCTGTTCATCAGGTCCATGAAAACTGCAGGCGCATTAGTCACACCAAAAGGCATGACTACGAACTCGTAGTATCCGTATCTGGTCCTGAAAGCCGTTCTGGGTATATCCTTTTCCTTCACTTTCAACTGATGGTACCCCGAGCGCAGGTCTATCTTTGAGAATACTGTCGCCCCTCTCAACTGATCAAATAAGTCGTCGATCCTGGGAAGGGGGTACTTGTTCTTGATTGTCACTTGATTCAGAGCTCTATAATCTATGCACATCCGCATAGATCCATCCTTCTTCTTGACAAACAACACAGGAGCTCCCCAAGGTAAGTGACTAGGGCGGATGAAGCCCTTGTCAAGTAGCTCCTGAAGTTGCTCTTGTAACTCTTTTAGCTCTGCTGGAGACATGCGATATCGAACTTTTGAAATTGGACCGGTACCAGGAACCAGTTCAATCTCAAACTCCACTTCTCTGTTGGGAGGTAGTCCAGGTAGCTCTTCTGGGAATACCTCTGGATACTCACAGACTACCCGAACTTCCTCCTGCTTAGGTCTTTCTTCTTCTTCTGTACTCACAATGAATGCAAGAAAACCAGCACACCCTTTAGCTAGCATTTGGTGAGCTTTGAGGGAAGAGAGGAATTTCTGGGTCTTCCTCTTTGGCACTCCTGTAAATTCAAAGGATGGTTCACCTTCTGGACTAAAGATCACTTTCCTTCTGCGACAGTCCACTGAAGCACTGTACTTGCTAAGGAAATCCATACCCAAAATGATATCGAAATCCTGCATGGCGAGGACTACCAGATTTACACATAGCTCATGGTCTGAAATTCTGA
This sequence comes from Zingiber officinale, assembly GCF_018446385.1. Classification (NCBI taxonomy): domain Eukaryota; kingdom Viridiplantae; phylum Streptophyta; class Magnoliopsida; order Zingiberales; family Zingiberaceae; genus Zingiber; species Zingiber officinale. The sequence continues at coordinate 112,273,393 of NC_055994.1, forward strand.
CTGGTACAGACCGAAACCACTGACTAGATTCCATGACTTCTGCAGAAGGTAGGGTTGTCAGGAACTTGGAATTCATGCTTTCTGTAGGTACCTGTAATTCTTTGGCAAAAGGTATGGATACAAAAGAATGGGTCACCCCAGTATCAAATAGTGTAGTAGCTGTATGCTGAAAAATAACTACTTGACCTGTTACGACCGTGGAGGCACTAGCAGCTTCTTCTTTGGTGAGGGAGAATACTCTGGCACTGGCTGGAACTGGTGGGGCTTCCAACCTTCCTTGACTGATCTGAGGTCCTTCCAGAGTTGCAGGCATATAATGTAGCTAAGGTTTGCCTCCATATTGTATCGGCTGTGGCTGAGGTGCGTTGAGCTTGTTAGGACACTCCCTAGCCATATGTCCTTCCTGCCCACACGAATAACATCCAGTCTTACCCAAAAGACAGACTCCTGGATGTATTTTCCCACATTCAGGACAGGGAGGGAACTTAGTCTGCTTGTTTGCTGGTCCTCCCTTCTGGTTACCTCCTGAGTTCCATTGCTTTCTCTTGTTACCCTTGCCTTTCCAGTTCTGCTTATTTGCTTGAGGTTTCTGATTGCCAACTGTCTTGTCTTCGATCTTAACCGGCTTATGTTGCGCTCGTTGTGCCCTGATGCTGTCCAGATAGTGCTCAGCGACTAATGCTCTGCTGACTAGCTCTTCGCCAGTCTGAGGCTGATGAGCTCCACTACTCACATTAAGTGCTATCACTGGCCTCAGCATCCTGAGCATCAGTCTGACTCATTCTTTCTCTGTACTTACTAACTCTAGGCAAAGACGAGCTAGCCTATCGAATCTTTTGATCGCCTCTTCTACCGGTAGGTCACTTGGTCTAAATTCTATAAACTCCTCATAATGCTTATTGGTGATCCATTGACGGAAGAATTCTTCGTAAAACTCTATCTCAAAGTCAACCCAGCACATCTGGTTGACTGCACTCTTACTCTTAACTCGCTCCCACTATATACAAGCATCTCCAGATAGGCAGAAGGAGGCACACTTAATGGTATCAACCTTCTCGACTTCTGGTCAGTCAAGAAGCTCCATTGTGCTCTCAAATGTCTTGAACCAAGCCTGGGCATCCCAGGGCTCAATCGTGCCTGAGAATCTTTCTGGTTTCAGCTTCATCCACTGGATGAGGTATGCTTCTTGTCTTCTAGGTGTTGTGATGACTTCTAGGACAACCGATAGGACTTCAGTCACCACTGGGGTCTCCACATTAATGGTTGGGGGAGTGGGAGAAGTTGGCTTCTGATTGGCCATTAAATTGGCAATCACTTGCTGCTGCTCGCTACTTGTCCCTGAAGTTGAGTAACAACTTCAGAGAGAATAGGCCCAAGGGTTCTGGGCTCTTCATTCTCCTGAACTCGGTCCTCAGTACGAACGGTACAGGGATGCCCTCTTCTTGACCTCTAATTATGCAGAGGAAAAGGTTTGATAGCTTCTCTAACCCTTCTAATCATACTTATATATGAATATAGAAAAGGGAAAACAAAATCTTCTATCTTACTTAAGCATTCAAAAACAAATACTCTATACTGCAGTTACTAATAAGGAAAGCAGAATAAAGAAAGAATTAAAATACTTTCTTACTTGGAGACGGCAAGGAAGATGCTGATGTGTGTGTGATGCTGGAGAATGGAAACTGCTCTGATACCAACTGTAACGACCACCCTTCTTACTACTACTACTATCTAAGGATGACTGTTACTTAACTACAAACTCCACTTAACCGGTTTAAGAAAAATCTCTAGGAAAACCCTACCGAAAAATTTCGGCAGAGTCTCCCTTGTACCGGTGACCATTTTCCATAATACAAGCATAATATACTCAGTCACAGGCGGCTGGAAATATATTTCAATCAACCACGCAGTTTAATAAGAGATGAAAACTAACCACAACCATGCAGTTTAATAATTCAAATCATGCAGGTAATGAAAAACCGAAAACATAACTTCTTACTACATCCTTTTCTTATCAACTTAATAAGAAATCAAACTAATCACATTCTTAAACTAAATGAATTCCTTAGCTAAGTCCCAAGGACCTCCATAGTCCACACATCACACACTCCTCTTGCATCTCCTTGTCGCCTTCCTTCACTGTATCTTTTCTTTCCCTTTATCTGTAGTAGGAGGAAATGCAGTCTATAAGCATAAAGCTTAGTGAGCGCTATCTACTCACAAAAACTCGATATGCATGTATATAAATAAAAACATGCTAAAACTGAATGCTAACATATAAAACTACTCATGCTCATATATAGCAAAGGAATCATGCTAACTGAAATACTAAACATGTATAGCTAATCATGCTCATAAGAATAAAACTATAAAACTATAACTGCATACTGAAAGCAAATAAAGCTAAACATGCTGAATAATCTAATAGCAAGAAACAAATAAACTACTTCTGCATGCTTCAAACAACAAGAAACTAAACTTTCCAATTCTAAACATATTTGAAGCTCATTTCATTTGTTTCAAAAACTTATACTTTAATACTTCAAAATAATAATAAACTTCTTTTGGGCCCGGCATTGTACCAATTTGCGCGCATCCTTAGTAAGAGTCGAGGTAGCTAATCCCGAAACTACTAAGGTACTTCTAGGCGATCTTGTGCCTAGGGGCGATCTAGGAGCCCACCCAATGGACCTTGTGTCCTGGACCTCGTGTCCGGTACATGCCATTAAAAAGTAAAATACTTTCTTTTTAACTATAACTTCTTTACACTTGCCCTTACTTGGCATTTAAGCAAACACCTTATGTGCGCTTTTGATATTCAATCTTCTGGAATTGAAATCAAGTCTAGACCTTAGTCTTTCTTGCTTATAGTTCTTAAAGACAGAAACTCATGCTTATGTAATAACAAAGAAACTAATAATTGCATGCTCAAGATATACTATCTGTAATTAAACAGAAACAAACTGCTTTATGGAAATTAGAGGCTGTTCGTGCTTAATAACTAGCAATGAAAACTTCATTCTTGCTGGAATAACAAATAGGAAATCTCATGCTTACTAGAATAACTTCATACTTCAAAAGAAATCCGAAACTCGACACAAATTGTTCATGCTTGTTAAAATGTAAGGTACCCAAAACTAAAATACTGATGTTAAGGACTGTTCTTGCTCCTTAAGTGCAAAGACAAGAAAGCTGTAATGCTAAACTCATTCTAACTAAATAAAGATTGTTCTTGCCCTTAAAACAGCAACAAAAGATCTATTCAAATGTACTAAGGTACCAAGTTGTGCATGCTCATTAAGGAAACTACACTACTGTTCATGCTCAATTAATAGCAAGGAAGAAAAATCAAGAAATCAACACTGCAAGCTAAAGACCGGCTGCTCATTCTCATGCAGTAGCAAAGAAAGGAATTTAAAGATATCAATGTTGCAAACTAAAGGGTCGGCTGCTCATGTTCAACTAGTAGAAACCGAAACCACATGTTAAACCTAAACAACTTATTCATTTATCTCAGATTTCAACAAAACTAAATCTGCACTTGTAAAGGCTGTTCATGTTCAGAATTTACAACAAGATTTCAAAACTGAACTTCCAAATCAAGGTTACTCAAGCCTACTGCATGGCACAAACCCAAATCCGTACCAATCCGATTTGCACAGCAAGGTCACAAACCCGAATTGCATAGCAAGGTCACAACAGAAAATTCTAACTCTAACTTGAATTTCTAATTGCAAGGCATGAAGGAAATCCAAATCATATGCCTAAACTAAACAATTCATTCCTTTTCTTTGAGATCCCCGGCAGTAAGCACAAAACCATAATCTTTACAGCATGTTTCAAAATCGAGAAGATCAAGGTCCGAAAACTACTCCTACTGCAGGTGAGTAGCAACTTACCTCACTGTTCTTGGACTTACAACCAAAAAGGAGGAGCTTTTAATGCTGCTAGGGCTTCGAACAGCTTGGATTTCGGCTCTTCTTCGTGCTCACAAGCTCTCCTCGACGATGGTGGTCGCACACGGGTGAAGATCGGCTGGAAAAAGCCTAGCTCCGTCGCCCTTTTCGCCCGAATAGCGAAGTCGTCGCCGCCGTTCGCGAGAGAGGAGGAGAGGTTCGGGTGAGAAAAATTTAGGGTTTGGGAAAAGCTTAAACCTCTTCTTATAACTAAGATTTTTATTATTAACTATACCTTAAATATAATCCATTCTTTCCTTAATTAACAAAACTCGCTGGCACAGCTGGTCAACCGAGTTTTAACCAAGTCAAAGGTCTCGGCTTCAATCCCTCAACCGCGCACTTTTCCCAATTTATTCACTAATCATTAACTATGCTAGAAACTTAATTCTCACCATATAAGGTTAACAAAACCGTGCAGCTCAGCTGGTTTGGCCGGTTTTGCTTGGGTCAGGCCGATCCGAGGTCGTGGGTTCGAATTTCACCTTCAACGTTTTTTTAAAACTTCTTTTTTTTTGTAATCCTACTAAACGACCTCCAAAAATTACGTAAAATACTCTAAAAATTTCTAAAAATCTCTAGAATATTTTAAAAGTATTTCCAAATATTTTTATGGACTTTTAGAACTTGAAATAGGGAAAATTGGGTCGTTACAATACTGAGGTACAATCCTACACTTAGTAAGGTAATTTGCTAAAGGTCTTGGATGTTATTCACCTGATCCATCATATCGATCGTAATATTCACCTCCATGGTTAAATCAGACGACTTTAATTTTCTTACATCCATGGTTGATTTTGAAAATATTTAACGTGTCTAAAGATTATGACTTCTCATGAATAAGGTATAGATAGTCGAATCGAGAGTAGTCATCTATGACCTAATAAAATATGTTTGACCATTCCAAGATGCCTTAGGGAATAGTCTACAAACATCCATATGTACTAGCTCCAAAATGTTACTACATCGACTTGCTCCGTTATTCCTTTTGTTAGTTATCTTTCCCTTAACACATTCTATACAGACATCAAAGTCTGACATGTCAAGGGAATTGAGAATTCCATATAACATTAACCTTTCTACACATTGTTTAGATATATGTCCTAAATGCCTATGCCATAAGATGGATGAATTTTTGTTAATCAAATTGTGTTTCGTACCTATACTATGCATAATCACATTGTCAACCATAGGAGTTATGGTATTTAATTTATAAAGCTTATCAATCAAGGAATCATTGTCAACCAACACTTAATTAAAGAAAATATTGAAAATTTTATTTCTAAATGAACAAGAATAACTTGATTTGTCTAAATAAAAATTTTTAATTTAATTCCCTAAAAAAGATGATATAATAAATTTATTTTTCAGATCCAGAAAAATATTAGTTCCTAAACAAAGCTTAAAAACACTAATAGACTCAACTTTAGCCTTTTTCCATTCCCCATATAGATGTATCTTTTACCATCAAATAAAAGTCGACTCCTGAGATAATTCTGTATAGTGACACTTATGTGAGTAGTAGCACCAGTATCTATCCATCAAGTGTTAGTGGATACAATAACTAAATTGACTTCTAAACTAACAAGAGTGAAAAATTTAATTTACCCTTCTTTATATGCCAATTAGTGTACTTGGAGCAGTCATTCTTCATATGATCTTTTTTCTTGCATAAGAAACAAGTGGACTTTTTATCCTATTTCTTTTGCTTCTTATGATCAAAACTCCTAGAATCTGTAGTTTGCTTTCCCTTTCTTTTATTGATCCTCTTTCTCTTTTTTCTCGAACCTTAGGAACCAGATGCTAGGTGAGCACTTTCCGGCGCCTCACGCCTTAGTCTCTCATCCTCTTTCACACACTAAGTTATAAGCTCATTCAATAGCCACTTTTCCTTTTGAGTATTATAAAATATCTTAAAAGTAGTGAATCGTGCAGGCAGAAACATCAAGATGAAATGTACTAACATAGACTCAGACATATCGACTTTAAGTGCTTTTAAACTTGTGGTGATATTGGACATCTCCATAATGTACCCCCTAATACTTCCTTTATTGTTATACTACATAGTTACCAACTTCAAAAGAAGTGTTATAGTCTTAACATTTTCGTTTGTGATGAAATGGTTTGCTAATTAGCTAAGGAAACTCTTAGCATCCTCTCCCTCAATTATTGAGCTTTAATTGGTGCCAGAATAGAAAGCCTCATGATACTCAGACACATGCAGTTCAATCGCTCCCACTTTTCAAATTCTACCCTCTGCTCTATAGTGCTAGCACTAGTTAGGGTGCAAGGCGATCATGGCTCAATACATAGTCTAAGTCCATGCAGCTTAAGACTACAACAATGTATTATTTCCACTTAGTAAAATTTGAACCAGTTAGTGTGGAGATGTTATTAATACTAACAGTAATAGATTGCACTAAAATTAAAAGAGTGTAGATTATATAAGTTCATGATTTAATTAAACCCAAGAATATGAATAAAACATAAGATTATGAAAATAAAATAAAATTTTAAATGTAGATAAATAATGGGCTCTTTATGAGATACATAATATAACATTATATTTTACTCTATGGACTAACATGTAATTTGTTAGCGATACTCTTTAATATAACTTAAACTTTAATTGGCTACATAATAATCCATCCTTTAGGCCAAACCATTATGCATATAATTCAACACTTTATATGAGTTATAAATTGGTCCATAACTTACAATAACTTTAATTTGCCATTCAATATGTCTTCCCTTGGGCCAACATATTTTGTGCATGATCTAAACAAAATAGATTCTATTATATAGTTGTAGGTGTTGGTGCAATGTATACTAGAATTAAACTTGAGTTTTGATGTTGTCAAAGGTTCAAGTTAAGTCTTGTTGTGATATGATAAATTAATTAAGTGTGCAAACTATTTACTCAACCAGAAAAAGCCTTAGTTACAACTAAGCAGGAAAGCTTTAGCAGATCATGGAAGCTAGGTAGGAAAGTCCAGGTGGGTCAAGGACTTGACACCTGGCAGTTGAACTCGATAGGTTTGGAGGACATGATATCCAGGAGAAGCCCTGATGAGCCGATTCGATAATGTGCCGAAGTCCAAACAAGTCTAGAGGACCTAATGTTTTGTAGGTAGGTTAAGGTAAGCAACTGGAGTGGAGCGATGGGGAGGTCATGTCCTGGGAAGGGACAAACCCTAGGTCGCTGGTCCAACTGAAGAAACTGGGAGGTTTCCAAGTTGAGATCAAGACAAGTCTTGCTATCTTTTCTTACTCATGCAACATTATACCTATTGTGCTAACTTTGTGTTGCAGGGATATTTTTTATACTATGCAACTAACTCTGTTTTGTAGAAGTTGAAGGGATCAATCGACTGAATAGAAGATTCAGTCGACCGAACCAAAGTTGATGTGGGAGGGTTCAAATTGTGCAGAGCAAAATTTGGAAGTTAGGCGGATCGATTGATCAAACCTAGGAATCAATCAATTGAACATTAAAAGACATTAATGACGAAGAAGATCAAATCTTAGTGAAGAAGAAAATTAGCCAAATTGATCGACTAATCAAGATGATCAGTCCACTGAACAATAAATGCTATTAATGAGATAATGATCGGATCTCAGTAAAGAAGGAATTCTGTGTGACCAGTAGATTGATAGGGAGATCGATCGACCGAAAGGATCAGTTGACCAAATGTAGCTTATTAAAAGACCTCGAGATCTGAGCTGACAAAAAAGAATTTTTTTCTTGTACAACCTTCTAATATTCTTCCTCTCTAATTTGTACTATTACTACTCTACACTTCAACTCTGTGCAAGCTATGACACGAAAAGCTCAAACAAAAAGCTCCGACGATCTTCATCTTGTATTTCATTGTCGGTATATTTACTTTAGCTTGCATAATACTTGTAAACTTCATTCTAGGAATTATAGTGAATTGCCCAATGGTGCAATTAAGGATCGTGAGTCTTGAAGTAGGAGTCGACACAGGCTTTGAACCAAGTAGCCAACCTTGTCACCTTGTCTATTGTTTTTAATTCCACTACTATACTTTGATATGATAAGAAAAGATTTTTTTAATAAATGAGATTCACTCTCCTCTCTCGTCTATTTCGATCCAATAATTGATATCAGAGAAAAACACTCTGAATTAACTTAATCATTTTTCAAGCATTTTAAAAATCTTTTTTTTTTCTTTTTGTTAAAAAGACTTTAATCTTATTTTTGTTATATTTTCTTTTTCTTTTATCTTCCACGGCTAATCCGAATACAAAGGTCTTGGAAATATTCTTTGGTTATTTTCTTCTTCTTTTTTTACAAGAATGTCAAACTTCTACCAAGAGGGCTACAATATTGTTCATCCTCCACTATTCACTGGAAGAGAAGAATGAAATGCTACCTCAAGTCCAATTTTGAACTTCGACTCGCAATTTAGAAAGAATATGCACCACCCATGGAGAATGGGGAACCACTAGACCTGGAAAAGTGGAATCCCCAAATTATGAATAAATCACAAGTAAACTACAAAGCCATAAATACCATCCAGTGCGACTTAACCATAAAGGAGAAAAATCAAGTTAGACCCTACTAAAACACAAAAAAGCTATGGGATCTTCTGGTAAAACTGCACGAGGGAACCGATGACTTTAAGGTAATAAGAAGAGACCTTTTACTTAATAATTTATTTAATATAGAAATGTTGCCCAGAGAAACCACAATCTAACTGCACGTAAGACTCAAAGATATCCTCAATGGTCTCAATCTAATCGAACATCAACTGGAAAACCACGACACAATAAGGTCTTCCCTCGAAACGCATTGTGGGCTTCTATGGCGGATGCTTAAGTTTCAAGAGACCTTTCAATTATTAAATTAGATGAACTCTTTTGCAAATTAGAATTACATGAGCAGTCTAACTTAAGTTAAGCTGAGAAAGGAATTGTTTTGTATGCAGGACCAAGAAAGGAGATAAAATCCTGAACAAAGCTTGAACCCAAGAGTGAGGTAGACTCAGACTCAACAAATGAAGAAGAACTAGTAACCATGGTTAGTAGAATATTCAACAAGAAGAAATTCAAAAGGAGTACAAAGAAGACACCGCCCAACTCAAATCAAACCAAATATGAAGTGATATGCTATGGATGCAACAAAAAGGGACATTTCAAATACGAGTGCCCAAATCAGAAGGAGGAGAAGACCAAGCCCACAAGAAGAAGGAAGGCTCTCCAGGAGACTTGGACGAGTCATCTTCTGAGGAGTTCGACATAGAAAAACCCAATCACTCGAGCTACCTTGCACTTATAGCAAGAAATTAAGAGTCTAAGGACGAGTATGAGTTCGACAGCAAGTCTTAGAGAAGCCATGGATTCGTATTCGTTTCCAAAGGACCCAATAAGGTAACCTTTAATTTAAAGTTGGAAATGTTAAAAGTAATTAAATGCATGTTTAGAAAATTAACAAAAATTGAAGAACAAATAATTTACTACTTAAGGAAATTGACCACCTTAAGGAGCAAGTTAACTTGAATCACTTGACTAATCAAGTTCAAGTTAGAACGTCAACTCAAGTTGCAAAACTTAAGGAAGAAAATTCCAACTTGAAAGTTTAAGTGAAGTGACTCAAGAATACTTTTGAAAAATTTGAATTAGGTTTCACGTGTCTAAATATGATACTTGGATCGCAATGAGCCGTGTACAACAAATCTGGACTTGGCTATAACCAAAACATAACCAACAAATCATACTTATCTTTAATTAGTTAAAACATTAGAAATCAAGTCTAAGCATGGAATCTTAAATCATGCTTAACTAAATAAATTGAACTAAATCGGTATTTGATCCATAAGAGTCAAATTCACTCTTAGATAGATCATATCTAAGTTATGGTGCAGAAGATGCAAATAAAAAAATTGTTCATCCTACTTGATTGATTAAATATGTATGCTTGGTTTAGATTTATTTCTTAACTTAGAGCGGTTAGTTAAAAATATTTAACAAACCCTAATAACATAACATCAGAATTGATTGGGATGATAGTACATCAAGGAAATTTTGTCGAAGGCATGTCTAGGCTAAATCATATGTGTTCTACCTGGTGCACTAGACCTAGTAGATCTAGCCAAAGTTCTCCTAATCAAACATGAGCTAGTTAGACCAAAATATAGTATTAAGTTCTTTAGATTTATTATTTTTGGAAAGTTATCTCAGATGTAATTACTCTAATGATGTTTGTGTGACTCACCACAATTTAGAAGTTTACCCTATAAACTCTTTCTTGATGAATCTAAAGCTAAGTTTAAATCTAAGATGGGTCAAACAACCTTTTTCAAGAAATATAAATTAACACTTTAATTCTAGATTTGAATAATAACCAATAATTTTAAAAATTAATTAAATTAATTCAAAATTAATCGAAATCTAACCTTAAAATAAATAATCCTTAATTTCTAACCCAATCAAAACTAATTATTCAAATAAAAAAGTTGACTTAATCAACAACTTAAAATAATTAAATAACGTTGAACAATTCTAAATTAATTAAACTAACAACCCAAAAATTTTAATTAGTTAACTTTAAAATTTTACTTAATACACATGCTTAATCTTTACTAATTTCAACTTGAAAGCTTAAATTTAATTAATAAAGTACTTTAATCCAAATTAAAAATCTAAAAATAATAATTATAATAAAAATCATCAATTAAAATTAATACTAACCAATTAATCTTAACTAATTTAATTAAACTAAATAATAATTAACTCTGATAATAATTCAAAAATTAAATAAATTAAAAACAATTACTTAATAAATTTGAAACTAATCTAATTAATATACTAATACTAAATTAATCATTTTTATAATCCAAAACAAACCAATCTAAATAATTCTTAAGTAACTCAAATCTAATAAAACTCAATTATTTAATCAACTTAATCAAACATTCTTAAATCCTAAAATAACTTGAAATTAATTAAACTTAACTTAATCTAAAATTAATTAACCTGAAATAAAATTTATAAATTTTCTAAAATTAATAAAACTAATCTGAACTAATTCAAATCAAAACTCTAGATCTTTAACTCTAAATACTAGAACTCTTAATTAAACTCAACATAAATCTAATCTTAAGATAACACTTAATCAACTTAAAACCAAATTAAAATCATCTCACACAAACTATAGACTAACCATGGTTGATAACCTAGAAATGGAGAGATGATTTAGGATAATTCCATTAACCAAACTTTAGTTTAACTCCTACTTCATGTGTAGGAACCCAAAACTTTGGACAAATAGAGTGGATGCTCTAGACATATGATTAGAGATCAACACAAATTTATAAGTATCAAATTCAAAAACCTAGGATTAGTTGTCTTTGGAAATAACGATAAACTGAAGATAATTGGAACAGATAAAATTTAATTAAAGTTAAATATATTAATTATGAAAGTATTGCTTGTTGAACACTTTCATTATAATTTGCTTAGTATAAGTGAACTATGCAATGCTGGCTTTATAGTTTAGTTCTTGTCTCCTCAATGCTTAATAAGCTACACTGAATCAACCAAAACACTACTAAAATGATTTAGAGATAATAATATCTACTTAATAAATCTACTAAAACCCTCACCTATGTGTCTTCTGACACAACAAGAAGAAATATGGTTGTGGCATAGGAGACTAGTTCAAACTCATGTTAGAAACATAAGAAAAATAAACAATAAGGATTAGTTAGAGGTCTACCAAAATTAGAAAATTTTGAAAATAAAATTTGTAACCCTTGTCAACAAGGAAAACAAACAAAGTTTACATATAAACTAACTAACCAAGGTAGAACTAATGCAATTCTTGAATTATTACGCTTATATTTATTTGATTCCCATGGGATTAAATTATTAATGGAAACCTATACTGTTTAGTTATAATAGATGACTACTTTAGATTTACTTGGGTAAAATTTCTAAGTCATAAAAATGAAACAAATGAAATATTTAGTAATGTTTGCAAATAAATATAAAATGAAAAGATATAAAAATTAAGAAAATTAGAAGTGATAATGCTGGAGAATTTAAAAATAAAAAATTTACAAACCTATGCCTAGAAAATGTCTACCATCATGATTATTCACGCCCTAAAACTCTCCAACAAAATAGATTAGTAGAACAAAAAAATAGAACTCTACAAGAAGCTATAAGAACAATGCTAAATGAATATAATCTACCTAACTACTTATGGACTGAAGTCATTAGTACGACTTGCTATGTCCAAAATAAAGTTATAATAAACAAATTACTAAACAAAACATCATATGAAATTTATTCCAATAAAATATTCAACATAAAATATTTTAGAATATTTGGATGCAATGTACACATTTTAAACCTTAAAGATCACTTAGGAAAATTTACCTCAAAAATTCAACAAAAATTTTTTCTTAGGTGCTCATGTAAAATACGACACTCAAATAATAATTAAATAATAAGGTTATTTGAGAAATAATTTTATCAGAATTTTTGAGGATTTTTTGAAATTTTTCCTGATTTACTCCGAGTTTGGAGGAGACCTTTTAAGGAGTAGATTTATTAGGCTTGGAGAAAGTCTATTTGGATATCCAATTAAATAGGGTGTTGATTGAATTAATAAACCTAAGTTTCCAATTAAAACCTAGTTTTTCTTTATTTACATTTCTCCTCTCCTCCGCCGAATTCCCCAAAATTCCTGATTCCTTTCCTCCGAATCAGATCCACGCCTCTTCCCCTGATCTCGCGTTGCTCTCTCCCTCTTGTGCTATTGAAGCCACCATTGTGTGTCCTACTCGCCGAGGGTTCTGGTCTGGAGCTCCTGTTCGTGGGTAGTCGAAGCCGGTGCCATCGCTTGACCACATGAGACACTGTCGAAGAAGTTGTCGCCCTCTTTCTCATGCAACCTTCACCATCCCTAATCCATCCCCTCCTCCGATCGTCGTCTGAATCACTACCATCCTCCCTGAGCCACCCTTCTTTGCGTGGGCTGTCTTCGCTAGGAGCAAGGAGGTGTCGTCCCTCTCTCGTGCGACACAATCTAGCGCGATCCATCATCGTCATCATCGCCATCTATTAGAGGCCCATTGTCGATGCTTGAGTGCCACTCGAGTGCCTCTCACAAAACTTATATGCACACGGGTCTTGATCGCTCTGATCGTCAACCTTGTTGCATCATTGATCCACCATCGACCGAGAGGAAGGGGTTCTGAGCCCTAATTTTGATTCCCGTCGCCATACCTAAGTATTGTAGCTTTGATTGGCCGATTTCTCCTCTTCAGCCACCCATCTACCTCTTGGGCTAGCGTTGGGCCTCATCTCCTAGTCCGGTAAGAAGGTTCTGGACTGAACCTCCTAGACATTTTGGCTTCGGCTCACAAATAAGGATCGATTGAAGGTAGGTTGTTTAGTTTATGGTGGTAGATTAAGAATTGAGAGTAATGATCAGGTCCTAAGGTTGGTTATGTTTTAGGGTAAACATGTGGAGATCAGCGACTCCACTTTGCTTCGACTACTCTTCCGATAGCAACTGCCTCTGGTAGTGGGTCAAGTGGTTGTGCTAAGGATTTAGGTGAGTTTGGGTTTATTTATGCATGATTTTAAAACTAAAGTGAGATATGGAGATTTGAGACTTGGCTGGTCTTTGTAGCTTCAGCCAATCACTGCCGATCCACAGTTCCAGCCACCTTTCGACCGTGATCCCCTCCGGTCGTGAGCCACCATTAGCCACAATAGATTTGGTGAGTATATGGGATGATTATGTTTATTTAATTAGGGTTTTCTAACCCTAATTGGAATTGAGTTGGTTATTCAAACTATAGTAGATTGGATTGATTTGTATTCTATGTTACAGAGTTTTGATTTAATTTGAAGTAGATTATTGGACTTGAAGACATTCAGCGTAACTTATATTTAAGGTGGGTGCTTCTTCCTTGGTCTCTATAATTCTTTGAACTTAGTGCATGGATTATCTGATGAATTAGGTTGCTTTACCTTGACTCCACTTGTATGTTATTTGTGCTTGATACTTATATTCTTGATCTTTGAGATGATTTGCTTATTATCTGTACAGTCTCATCTATGGTTATTCCTACTCTGTAGTGTACACACGTGTATAGTTTGTACTATAGGTGTTATCATGCTGATTATGTATATCTTAGTGTGCACACGTGTATAGGTGTTGCTACTTATTGTAGATGTTATTAGCATACACATGTTGGATCTTTTCATGTAAATAGGTATATATATGAGTATATATATGATTGATGGATCATGTTTTTGGATATATGTATGTTTAGTGTTTACATATATCTGATATATTTTATTGGAGGATTATGTTGATTATACATGGGTTGTATGTATGTAAATGTATGGTGAGTATTATTGGAGGTATCTTGTTGATTAAACCTGTGTTGTGGAGTGTGTACACATGTCTAGAATATTATTGGAGGAATCTTGTTGATTATATCTATTTTGTGTGTGCACTCATGTTTATTATGTTTTATTGGAAGTATTGTGTTGATTATACTCATGGTGTATGTGCATATATGTTAGATGAGTATTATTGGAGGTGTATTGTCGATTATACCTACGTTGTTATGTGCACACATGTTCAGTGTGTACTGTTGGAGGTATCATGTGTATTATACGTGTGTTGTGTGTGCGCCAGGTGTGTACTATTGGAGGTATCATATTGATTATACTTGTGTGATGTGTGTACACGTGTCTGGTGTGTACTATTGGATGATCATGTCGATCATACCTATGTTGTGTGTGCTCACATGCCTATTGTGTGTGCACGTGTGTTGGGTGTTTTATTGGTAGTATCATGATAATTCTACCTATGTTGAGTGTCTACATTGTGTCAGTGTATATCGTGTCAATTAAATCTCCTACGAGTGGATGACCGACTATGATGTTGAGAGAATTGACAGTGACCTGTCAACTAAGTCTCCTACTAGTAAGTTGTTGGTTGCTACTCGGAAAACCTAGAGGTTCCACTGTACAAAAATTTTGTACAAAGGTCTGAACCTTTTCCTAGCTACCATGTGTTCTTTTAAATTAAATTTTGGATCGCCTGCGGAACTTAACACGTTTGTGTTGGGTTCGTCGGGCCGCGAAAACCGCTTTTCCGCGTCGCGGAAACCCCGAGTCACCCGAAGCCATGGATCTCGTGCAAAGATTCGTAAATAAAACTTTTCGAAAAACCTTTTCTTGTACGAGTTTGTAAAAACTTTAGATCTACACTAAAGTTAAGATCATTACCCTTGATGCGCGCCCCACGCGAATCCCGCTCGTCCAAATGTTGCCGGATCTCAAAGACCGTCAAGCGCACGGTCCTCTAGAAGTATTCACACGGACACACTAGATGGAGGTGACCAAAAACCAAGGTGTGCTAGCACCTATGTGGTTCGGCCAAGGAAGGAGGAGAGGGAGAGTGCAAGAAGAATTCTAGGAGGAAGAAGAAGGAATGAATGATGGAATCAATTTTCAAAAAATGAAAATTGTTCTCCACATTCAAGTGGCCGGCCACCTTCTAGGAGGTGTAACCCCCACATTAATTCCAATTAATGTGGAGACCATTAAGAGTTGTAACCCCCATGAGGTGGCACTCTAGGATGATGTGGATCAACACTATTGGTCCACATCTTGCCACCTCACTAAATGACATGGCAACAAGTGTAACCTCCTCATTTAATGTGGGCCGGCCACATTAAATGCTATGGAGGCTTGTAACCTCCATGAGGTGACACACATTGATGATGTGGAGCAATTCTATTGGTCCACATCTTGCCAACTCACTAGTGATGTGGCAAAAAGTCAAGTCAAACATGACTTTTTCTCTTCCTCTCAAATCAAGTCAAACTTGATCAAATCTCTCTCATGGTTGATCTAATCCAACCATATGATTCAAGCCAACTTAATATAATGAATCTAATTCATTAAATTAAGTTGATTTAATGAGTCATAATCTAAATTAGACTCATTGAATACATGAATCAACTTGAGTCCAACTCAATTAGCCCAATTTGGATTACTCTTAATCCAATATGATTCATCAAATGAATCTAATCCTCTTAGTTCATCATATGAACCAAATCTCCATCTAATTGTCCTTAGTGTGTGACCCTATAGGTTCTTGTAACGTTGGCAATGCCCTAAACCCATTTAGGAGCATAAGTAATGAGCGGTATCTAGCAACACATCATTACTACCCAAGTTACAAGAATGTCGAGATCCGACATCACCTTGTGACTACTAATTGTGACTCCTCACAATATATGTCATTGTCCTTCTATCCTAGACATCTAGATTGATCAATATGAGGCATAGACCGTGTCATCCTCTAATCAATCTAAATCTTGAACTCCAAGTAGACTCACTCGATCAAATGAGCTCAACATCTAATGTTGACTCATTTGGGCATGGCCATGCACTTCGTGGTCTAACTCTATCAAGAATATTGATGTCGCTCCCGTCATATGGGAGGGATAGATCCCATCTACATCACTCACATCCCTCTGCATAATTTGTTACATACCCAGTAATCGCCTTTATAGTCCACCCTGTTACGGGTGACGTTTGACGAAACCAAAGTACATAACTCCTTATGTAGGGATCCATGGTGACTTCAGGTCTAAGGACTAATAGTCATACTAATAGCCACATGAGAAAGTATATGACACTCATACAACGATCCATGATACTTTCTCATGGCGGGTCATTCAGTATACATTCTCTAATGCATACCCATGTGTCAGCTTGATATCTCTATATCCATGACTTGTGAGATCAAGTCATCAAGCTGACCTACATGCTAGTCTTATTGTATTAACATTGTCCCTGAATGTTAATACTCGACTAGGAATGATTTAGAGTAGTGTTCCCTATATCATCTCACTATCGATTCAACTAATCGATTGATATAAGTATGAACCTTCTACTCAAGGACGCTATTATACTTAGTCTATTTGGCACTAATACAAATAAGTATAATAACCAAACAAATGCCTTTATTAATATACAAGAATATGATATACATGAGTCCATACAATCATCAAATGATTGGCTCTAGGGCTCTAACTAACAATCTCCCACTAGCACTAGTGCCAATCAGTATAGGCTCTAAGGCCTAATGACCTAGTGTGACCATCATGCTTCATCTGTGCCAAAGCCTTAGTCAAGGGATCTGCGATGTTAGCTTCTATAGATACTCTGCAAATCTTCACATCTCCTCTATCGATAATCTCTCGAATAAGATGGAAACGTTGTAGAACTGCTGTGAACTCTGCCAGCTCATAGCACTACCATTCAAGTAGAATACGAACCCTGACTGCGATCTATAGTCATCCTGGTCGGTCTGGAAGCTAGCATCACTGTAACCCTTTACAGCTAGCTTATCATTGCCTCCATATATCAAGAAATATTCTTTAGTCCTTCTTAAGTACTTAAGAATATTCTTGACCGCTATCCAGTGACTTTCACCTGGATCTGACTGGTATCTGCTCGTCATGCTCAAAGCATACGAGACATCAGGTCGAGTACATAGCATGATCCTATAGCTGAGGCATAAGGGATCTGATCCATGCGGTCTCTCTCCTCTCCAGAAGAGGGACCTTGAGTCTTCAAAAGACTCACGCCATGTGACATCGGCAGAAATCCCTTCTTGGAGTTCTGCATGGCAAACCGTAGGAGTACCTCGTCAATGTATGTACTCTGACTTAGGCCAAGCAATCTCTTAGATCTATCTCTATAGATCTGTATCCCAAGAATGTGGGATGCCTCACCTAAGTCCTTCATTGAGAAGCAACTCCCTAGCCAGGTCTTGACAGACTGAAGCATAGGGATGTCCTTCCCAATGAGTAGTATGTCATCCACATACAATATGAGGAAGACAACTATGTTTTCTACAACCTTCTTGTAGACACAAGGCTCATCTTCATTCTTGATGAAACCAAACTGTTTGATCGCATCATCGAATCGAAGATTCCAGCTCCGAGAATGGCCTCTAGCCATTTCTCGGGATTTGGTCTCATCACAGCTTCCTGATAGGTGGTGGGCTCATCCTCTATAAGCACAATGTCATCATGGTCAGACAAGAGAAATGAGTATCTCTCAGGCTGACGACGTACCCTATCAGACCTGCGAAGAGGTATGTCTACTTGAACTGGTTGTTGTTCCTCAACTCTTTGTGGAACAACATCATCCACAACACTTTGTGGTTCCAGTTCAATTTCCATCGAGGCATCAGTGCTATTGTTCGCATCTTGAACTTCTTCAAGATCGAATGTGCTCCCACTAGTTTTTCTAGAAACAAAGTCCCTTTCTAGAAAGACCCCAGTCTTTGCCACAACTACCTTGTGCTGACTGGGAATGTAGAAGTAATATCCCTTAGTTTCCTTGGGATATTCGATAAAGTAGCACTTGTCGGATTTGGGTCTTAACTTGTCTGAGACTTGACGTCGAACGTAAGCCTCACAACCCCAAATCCTCATGAAAGACACCTGGGCATCTCTCCCAGTCCATATCCTATATGGTGTCTTTATCACGTCCTTGGATGGAACTCGGTTGAGTATAAAAGCTGCCGTGTCTAGAGCATAACCCCAAAGGTATGTCGGAAGATCAGTGTGACTCATCATAGATCGTACCATATCTAATAAGGTACGATTCCTCCTTTCGGATATACCATTCCACTGTGGTGTTCGAGGAGGAGTGAGTTGAGATAAAATCCCACACTCAGCTAAGTAGTCACGAAACTCATGGCTTAAGTATTCACCACCTCGATCTGATCGAAGTATTTTAATACTCTTGCCAAGCTGGTTCTGTACTTCATTCTTGAATTCTTTGAACTTTTCAAATGATTCCGACTTATGTGTCATCAAGTACACACAACCGTATCTACTGAAATCATCAGTAAATGTGATGAAGTACCTATAACCGCCTCTAGCAGCGACATTGAAAGGGCCACATACATCACTATGTATGAGTCCTAACAGATCAGTCGCTCTCTCGCTGTGCCCACTAAAGGGAGTCTTGGTCATCTTGCCTCGTAGGCATGACTCGCATATCTCATATGATTCTAAATCAAATGAGTCCAGCAAACCATCCTTATGGAGCTGGGATAAGCGCTTGTTATTTATATGACCTAAGCGACAGTGCGAGAGATAGGTTTGGTTCAAGTCAGTCGACTTGATCCTCTTGATATTTATGTTATAGATAGGGCTCTCAAGGTCTAGAATGTAGAGTCCGTTTATCAGAGGTGCACTACAATAGAACATATCTTTTAAATAAACAGAACAACATTTATTTTATTATAAAAGAGTATCCTTTCTTGTCTAAACAAGAAACTAAAACTATGTTCTTAGTTAATGCAGGCACATAACAACAATCGACTAACTCTAGTACAAGCCCAGAGGGCAGAGATAGAAAGTAAATCCCTACAGCAACAGCAGCAACCCGTGCTCCATTGCCTACTCGTAGGTCCA
The DNA here is from genome assembly GCF_018446385.1 of Zingiber officinale. Lineage (NCBI taxonomy): Eukaryota > Viridiplantae > Streptophyta > Magnoliopsida > Zingiberales > Zingiberaceae > Zingiber > Zingiber officinale. The sequence continues at coordinate 112,292,852 of NC_055994.1, forward strand.
CCTCGCCCTTTGTCAATGTCCTGCTATTTCTTAGCGCTTGCACATCAATACAAATGTGAGAAGCACATCCAGTATCTAATACCCAAGATGTAGAAATAGATAGATTGACTTCTATAACATATATACCTGAAGTGGAAGTCTCACTTCGCTTCTTCTTAAGATCCTCCAAGTATACCTTGCAGTTCCTCTTCCAGTGCCCGGTCTGACCGCAGTGGAAGCAGGTAGCATCCTTGGCGACCCCTCCTTTAGGCTTCAGTGCCTTGCCTTTGCCCTTGGTTTGGGACTTTCCCTTACCTTTGGGCTTGCCCTTGCCCTTGTGTTAACCTTCTTAAGGTTAATCTCAGCAGTTCGTAACATACTAAGTAGCTCGGGCAGTGGCTTGTCAATCTCGTTCATGTTATAGTTGAGAACGAATTGACTATAGCTATCCGGCAAGGACTGCAAGATCAAGTCAGTGGCCAGCTCTTGGCCAAGTGGGAACCCCAGTCTTTGTAGGTTCTCTATGTACCCAATCATCTTGAGTACATAAGGACCTACAGGAGCCCCGTCTGACATCTTGCACTGAAACAGTGCCTTAGAGATCTCAAATCTCTCATGCCTCGCTTGTCCCTGATATAGTTGGCGAAGATGCTCAACCATATCGTAAGCGCCCATCAACTCGTGTTGCTTCTGAAGCTCAGAGTTCATGGTCGCGAGCATTAGACAGGACACATCTAATGCATCGTCTTGATGCTTCTTGTAAGCATCTTTGTCGGCTCGCGGGGCATTGGCAGGAGGAGCCTCCGGAATGGGCTGCTCTAGAACGTACAGTTTACGTTCTTGGGTGAGAACTATTCTCAAGTTCCTGTACCAGTCCAGGAAATTCGCTCCGTTGAGCTTGTCCTTCTCAAGGACAGATCGCAGGGAGAAGGAATTCGTGTTCGACGTCATGGTTATCTACAACAGAAAATTTGCAGAAATAAATATCATATTCTTTTAAAATCATTTAATTAGGCCTTTAACTAAATGATGCTCCCACTGAATACTATAATTCTTGTGGGACAAGATCCACATCATACTAACCCTTGAGTTAGCTTTGGCTAATACGCCCAAGGCTTAGTATGATCGGTAGGTAACGATTACCAATTACATCTCTATGCAACTCTTGTTTATAGGATCAAGATCCATATTTATATTAAAACTCGAGTTAGCTTTGGCTAATACGCCCGAGAGTTAATATAAACGTGATTTTGTCCTACCTTTCCAACCGTTTGGAAGAATGCCTATAGCTGACTCGATCCAACCGAGTAACTAGGAATACTCAATCTAATTGAGTTTGTATTCACCCATGCGTTGATAGGCGGGACCAAGATTGCCCCTCCGTACCCTACCAAGATAATATGTATTGCTCTGCTTTGGCAGATTCAACAATACATGTGATCGAGGTAGTGATAAGTATCACGACACGGTTAGGCATTTAGAGTTAGTTCGGTCTAGATCTAATCTAATCGAGAAGGATGCATCTTGTGCATGACTTAGATCTAATCTAATCGCAAGGGTGCATCATGTGCACGACTTAGATCTAATCTAATCGTTAAGGCACTAATTAATTAATTAATTATTAAACATGCATCAGATATATAACAATTAATTAATTAATATATTTGTGATTTAGTCATGACCCTACTACGATCTTCTCAAGCCAATGAGAGGATCGAATGGTCAACCTAGGGTCAACAGCTTCTCCAAGCTCCTCCCTTTGACCACCTTGTGTTGCTCGTGCCCGCCTCGGAACTCCGTCTCGTGTGGACCCTCCACCGCTCCAATTTGCACATTACAATTTGAAACTCGAGTTACATTCGAATCTAAATCTAATTTACAACCAGAATAAGAGAAAGGCACGAATACAGCACACACAATCATATGGCGGCACGCAGGCCGTATTATGAATTACAACACAAATCCAATCTTATTGGGTATTTAGGGCCATGACTATCACAAATTAATATATAATTCAAAATTATATATTTTCATAATTTTCAGTAATTTTAAAATAATTTTTATGAATAAAATTTCCCGGCGGTCCCGTTTAGCCGTTTCGGGCGCAATCGCGGAACGGATCCCCTTGCGGGGCCCAGGGGCAGCGCCCCTACCCGCGATCTAACCATCGCGAGGGTTCCTTTGCGATCCAACAGCGCCTAAACCCGCTGTCCCAAAATGATTTGGGTCGAGACATTGCCATTTCGGAAAAATCTTCCAGGCGGGTTCGTTTTTAGCGACTTCGGGTGCAATCGCGGAGCAAATTCCCTTGCGGGGTTAGGGGAAATGCCCCTACCCACGATCTAACCATCGTGAGTTGCTCCTTTGCGATCTAATGGCACCCGACCCCGCTGTCCCAAACGGATTTGGGGCAAAACGAAGCCGTTTAAAAGAAAACTTTCCGGTAGCCGAAGCCTACAAGTGCCGAGACACTTGTGCTTCGCTTCTACGGAAAAATTACTCATAAAAACTCTAAAAACTCAATTTTTACAGAAAATCACAGAAGGTATATTTTTCATAAAAATACAAACGAACTCGTACAAGTCTTTGCACGTGGCTCAGATACCACTGTTGGGTTCGTCGGGCCGCGAAAACCGCTTTTCCGCGTTGCGGAAACCCCGAGTCACCCGAAGCCATGGATCTCGTGCAAAGATTCGTAAACAAAGCTTTTTGAAAAACCTTTTCTTGTACGAGTTTGTAAAAACTTTAGATCTACACTAAAGTTAAGATCATTACCCTTGATGCGCGCCCCACGCGAATCCCGCTTGTCCAAATGTTGCCGGATCTCAAAGACCGTCAAGCGCACGGTCCTCTAGAAGTATCCACACGGACACACTAGATGGAGGTGACCAAAAACCAAGGTGTGCTAGCACCTATGTGGTTCGGCCAAGGAAGGAGGAGAGGGAGAGTGCAAGAAGAATTCTAGGAGGAAGAAGAAGGAATGAATGATGGAATCAATTTTCAAAAATGAAAATTGTTCTCCACATTCAAGTGGCCGGCCACCTTCTAGGAGGTGTAACCCCCACATTAATTCCAATTAATGTGGAGACCATTAAGAGTTGTAACCCCCATGAGGTGGCACTCTAGGATGATGTGGATCAACACTATTGGTCCACATCTTGCCACCTCACTAAATGACATGGCAACAAGTGTAACCTCCTCATTTAATGTGGGCCGGCCACATTAAATGCTATGGAGGCTTGTAACCTCCATGAGGTGGCACACATTGATGATGTGGAGCAATTCTATTGGTCCACATCTTGCCAACTCACTAGTGATGTGGCAAAAAGTCAAGTCAAACATGACTTTTTCTCTTCCTCTCAAATCAAGTCAAACTTGATCAAATCTCTCTCATGGTTGATCTAATCCAACCATATGATTCAAGCCAACTTAATATAATGAATCTAATTCATTAAATTAAGTTGATTTAATGAGTCATAATCTAAATTAGACTCATTGAATACATGAATCAACTTGAGTCCAACTCAATTAGCCCAATTTGGATTACTCTTAATCCAATATGATTCATCAAATGAATCTAATCCTCTTAGTTCATCATATGAACCAAATCTCCATCTAATTGTCCTTAGTGTGTGACCCTATAGGTTCTTGTAACGTTGGCAATGCCCTAAACCCATTTAGGAGCATAAGTAATGAGCGGTATCTAGCAACACATCATTACTACCCAAGTTACAAGAATGTCGAGATCCGACATCACCTTGTGACTACTAATTGTGACTCCTCACAATATATGTCATTGTCCTTCTATCCTAAACATCTAGATTGATCAATATGAGGCATAGACCGTGTCATCCTCTAATCAATCTAAATCTTGAACTCCAAGTAGACTCACTCGATCAAATGAGCTCAACATCTAATGTTGACTCATTTGGGCATGGCCATGCACTTCGTGGTCTAACTCTATCAAGAATATTGATGTCGCTCCCATCATATGGGAGGGATAGATCCCATCTACATCACTCACATCCCTCTGCATAATTTGTTACATACCCAGTAATCGCCTTTATAGTCCACCCTGTTACGGGTGATGTTTGACAAAACCAAAGTACATAACTCCTTATGTAGGGATCCATGGTGACTTCAGGTCTAAGGACTAATAGTCATACTAATAGCCACATGAGAAAGTATATAACACTCATATAATGATCCATGATACTTTCTCATGGCGGGTCATTCAGTATACATTCTCTAATGCATACCCATGTGTCAGCTTGATATCTCTATATCCATGACTTGTGAGATCAAGTCATCGAGCTAACCTACATGCTAGTCTTATTGTATTAACATTGTCCCTGAATGTTAATACTCGACTAGGAATGATTTAGAGTAGTGTTCCCTATATCATCTCACTATCGATTCAACTAATCGATTGATATAAGTATGAACCTTCTACTCAAGGACGCTATAATACTTAGTCTATTTGGAACTAATACAAATAAGTATAATAACCAAACAAATGCCTTTATTAATATACAAGAATATGATATACATGAGTCCATACAATCATCAAATGATTGGCTCTAGGGCTCTAACTAACAGTTTGATCCAAAACTTAATCTATTCGTTCTTTTAGGTTTTGACTTGGGTCTCCTGCGGAACTTAACACGTTCGACCCAAATTACCTTAAGTTATTAATTCCATTAAATATTAATTTCCATAATTGGTTCTCAGTACTGACGTGGCGAGGCACATGACCTTCTTGGATATGGGAGCAACCACCACCGACTAGACAAAACCTTTTATAGAAAGTTAATATTTAATTTCCTAAAATAACTTTAGGTTAACCGAAAAGAACAATCAAATCACAAGGAAAAATAAAACAAAAGAACACAACATCGAAAAACATATTCGAAATTCTAGAATCGTAAGCCTCTTGTATTTGGTATTATTTCCATAAATAACTAGTATGATGCGGAAAAGGAAAAACTACTAGTTATACCTTCTAGAAAGACCTCTTGATCTTCTACCGTATTCCTCTTCTAACCTCGGACGTTGTGTGGGCAACGATCTTCCGAGATGAGAAACCACCAACCACCTTCTTCTCCTCCTAGCTAGGTTCGGCCACAAAAAACTTTACCAAGGATGAAGAACAAAACACCAACCAAGCTCCAAGAGATGCTAGCTTTCTCTCCTTCTTCTTCTTCTTCTTCTCCAAGTAGTATCCGGCCGCCACAAGAGCTCCAAGCCTTTGAGAGTTTCGGCCACCACAAAGAGGGAGAGAGGAAGAGGATGGCCGGCCACTCCAAGGAATAAAAGAGGAAGAGAAATAATAGAGGTTGTCTCACATGAAGGCACCCTCACCCCTTCTTTTATATTCCTTGGCCTAGGCTAATTAGGAAATTTAATTACAATAAAATTTTCTTAATTTCCTTGACATGATTTAATTGAGAAAAATAAAATAAAATTTCCCCAATTAAATTCTAATGGCCGGCCACATCATGAAATCAAATTAGACAAGTTTCAATCAACAATTAAAACTTCCTAATTTGTTTCCAGAAATTTTAAAATTAAAATTTCTTTTCAAAATCTCTTCATGGTTGATAAAAAGAAATTTCCATAATTTTAATTTTACAATATGTGAATAATTTTTAAAGAGAAAATAAAATATCTCACCAATCTACAAATAAGGAAAGAGATCTAATCTCTTTCTTTTAATCTTTTGTAGATCTTTTACAAGAGAGATAATTTAATTTTAATTCTCTTTAATAAATTATATCTTCCACATTAAAATTAAAATTAAAATTAAAATTCTTTTTTAATTTAATTTGGCCGGCCCCTCTAGCTTGGGTTCAAGCTAGGGCCGGCCACCCCAATTTATACCTAGGCCGGCCCTAGCTTGGTTCCAAGCTAGCTTGGCCGGCCCCCTTTAGGTGGGTATAGAAGGTGGATATAGGTGGATATAGTACTCTATAAATAAGAGGCTACGATAGGGACCGAGAGGAGGAATTGGTTTTGGTCTCCCGATAAAATTAAGCATCCCGTGTTCGCCCCGAACACACAACTTAATTTTATCAATAATAATTCATTCCACTAGAGAACTATTATTGAACTACCGTACCAATCCCAAATTACATTTTTGGGCTCCTTCTTATTATGAGTGTGTTAGTCTCCCTGTGTTTAAGATATCGAATGTCCACTAATTAAGTGAGTTACTGACAACTCATTTAATTAATATCTTAGTCCAAGAGTAGTACCACTCAACCTTATCGTCATGTCGGACTAAGTCCACTTGCAGGATTTAACATAACAATCCTTATGAGCTCCTCTTGGGGACATTATCAACCTAGTATCTCTAGGACACAGTTTCCTTCTATAATCAACAACACATACTATAAGTGATACCATTTCCCAACTTATCGGGCTTATTGATTCATCGAACTAAATCTCACCCATTGATAAATTAAAGAAATAAATATCAAATATATGTGCTTGTTATTATATTAGGATTAAGAGCATACACTTCCATAATAACTGAGGTCTTTGTTCCTTTATAAAGTCAGTATAAAAGAAACGACCTCAAATGGTCCTACTCAATACACTCTGAGTGTACTAGTGTAATTATACAGTCAAGATAAACCGATACCTAATTACACTACGACCTTCTAATGGTTTGTTCCTTTCCATTTTAGTCGTGAGCTACTGTTTATAATTTATAAGGTACTTATAACATCATCTTCTGCATGTGGCACCACATACTATGTTATCTACAGTATAAATTAATTGAACAACTACAACTAAATGTAGACAATTTGACCAAATGTGATTCTTTATTTATAATGAATGTTTACAAAGCTTAGGCTTTCAGTATACACTCCAACAATCTCCCATTTATACTAATTAATAAGCTGCCATATCTTCTACCATACATCTGATTCCCATTCCCTCCACATGCCGATCAAAAGCTTTCGCCGGAAGGGCCTTAGTAAAAGGATCTGCCAGGTTATCTGCTGATGCAATCTTGGCGATGACAACTTCTCCTCGCTTCACAATATCTCGTATCAGGTGGTGCTTACGCTCTATATGTTTACTTGTGTAACGCCCGAAAATTCTCAAACTTGCATTAGAATTATTCTACGATTTTTCTGGAATTTCTAGATATTTTTCCGGAATTTTCCGAGTAACGGAAGTAGCAAAAATAAATATAAGCGTAAAACGGCCTAGGCGGGGATTGAACCCGAGACCTATGGTTTAGTGGACAAGGCTAGTAACCAGTGGACCCAGCAGGGTTGTGCTGAAAGGAAAGGGGAACAATCCTAGTTAAGTGGGATTTGGGCGGAACTTATCACTAAGTATAAATAGGAAACTTAAGTTGGGTTTGGGTTAATTTGGTTCGGCAACCATCTCCTCATAAACCCTCACCGTGACCTATCCCTCTCCCAAAAACCTGCACCGCCGCCCACACCTCTCCTCCTCCTCTCTCGGCGCCCAAGCCCCCAAGGGCTCTCGGATCACTTTCCGGCGACGACTCCAACACGAGAAGGGTTCTTCTCCGCGAGAGGAACGCAAAGACGTGAGCGGATCGTCGAGAGGACCATCTCCACCGGAGTTTTAGCGAATAGAATCGTAAGAAATTACGATTAGGAGGTAAGAAACCCCTCACCTGCGGTATAATAGCTTCCGTTTGAGTTTTTATGCTTTAGTTAGGATGTATGCAGATTTTTATCGATATCTAAGGTGTATTTAACTCTCTTTTCAGATTAGGGTCTTAGTTGAACACCTTTAGATGGGCCGGGCATGTCTTCCCTCTTCAGATAGGAGGTTAGATGTTGTCGGGTGCCTAGAGGTGGTCTCCCTAATAGAGAGGAGAGTTAGGGCACGCTAGGTGTTCGATAAAATAGCTAGTTTAGTAAAAATGCACCCTAGGCATCTTTAACAGCTCAGTTAGATACATTAGAAGTATCTATTCAGTATACTCAGTTTATTACAGCTTATATGGATTAGATATCCAATGGGTGGGCTCCCATAGTCGCCTCTAGGTTCAGATAACCTAGTTCTAGGTTCAGATAACCTAGTTCTAGGTTCAGATAACCTAGTTTCAGCAAAACAGTATTAGCTACTTCAGTATTTTACTTTCAGTTGGCACTGTACTGGATTAGATATCCATTGGGCTGGGCTCCCATAGTCGGTCCCTAGGTTTAGATAACCTAGCTAGGTTTAGATAACCTAGTTAACCCTGCTAAATTCGGGACTTGCAAACCCGGGTCTAGTTAGGGATGCGCGCATAGCAAGTACAGTTGCCAGGGCCCTACAGTAGCATGTTTAGTATTTTCACTTACTATGTATTAGTTTTCAAAACTCAAAAATCAGTTATACCAGTTGAGTTTGATTGCAGCTTCAGTTTAGTTTAGCTTAGCTCAGCATTATGCTTCAGTGTAATTTTCCATGTTAGCTCTATGTTCAGCTTATGTTATGCCATGCTTGTATGATACTATGCCACGCCATGCTTGCATATTCAGTATGTTTTCCAAAAGCATGTTTTAAAAGCATATTTGCATCGTATGCATGATTTAGTGAGGTAGATGGTTTCTTACTAAGCTTTTTAGCTTACAGATACTATTTTCCTTATACTGCAGATACAGGTAAAAGGAAAATGGACTAGCAGCGGAGGCTGGAGGACAATGCGAAGATGGTGTGTGTGTGGGGAACTGGAATCAAAGGTCCTTAGGGGACTTAGCAGGAGGAACATTAGACTCTTTAGCATGTTTACCTTAGCACTTTACAGTTTATGGTTTAATACTTTCATCTTTTTGCACCTTTAGTTTTGGAACGTACTAAACTATGAAAGAATGAGTTAGATTGTTAGTAGTCATTATGGGAATGTTTGTTAATGCATGTTAGAAGTAGCTTCAATTGATTTAGAACTGCTGTGTGAGGTTTTGGCACGCCAAAGTGCTGAAATCAGAACTTCCGGGAAATCAGACTCTGATCGGTCAGCCGACCGATCCAGCGAGATACAGTATGCTACTGTATCCTCCTGGATCGGTCAGCCGACCGATCCAGCGCGATACAGTAGCGATCCCAGGTATTCCAGGTGCCTGGATCGGTCAGCCGACCGATCCAGACATACCTGGATCGGTCTGCCGACCGATCCATCACGGGACAGTAGCGAACCCAGGATTCTGCAGGTTCCTGGATCGGTCAGCAGACCGATCCAGGCATACCTGGATCGGTCTGCCGACCGATCCAGCCTCTACTGGATCGGTCCCCAGACCGATCCAGCCAGTGTTCGCGTGGGGGTCAATGGATCGTTCCACGGACCGATCTAAAGCTCCAATTTTGCCTCCTCAGCCTAGCTATGAATATCTAGAAGGTAGTGGGACATGAAATCTCACTCTCACAGAGTTAATAGAGGCAACTACAATAGTTTAGTAAAATTTTTATTCAGCCCAGTTTTCCGCATTAGTAATTTAGCTGCAGTTAGCAAAGAAACTGTAGCGGTCCGCCTTGCACCCTGGGTCGTTACAGAGTGGTATCAGAGCCGTGTTCCATACTTCCTACACACACATCAGCATTGTACCTGCAGCTTCCAAGTAAGAATACCTCTACTCTCTATATGTTCCTTGCTTTCTTATTTCAGTTCATGTTTATATATATCTGAAGCATGCTAGTATATGATAGTTTTAGACATGATATCAGTAGTTGTGAAACTATGAATGCTTTAGTTATGTATGTTCTCTATGTCATTAGAGATGGCACGAGGACGCCCAGCTAAGCGGGCACCAGCTACTGAGCCCCAGCAGGAGGCAGGCAGTTCAGTGCCCCCTCCAGATCTTACAGCGTTGGTGCTGAACAGCAACAGGAAATAGCCACCTTAAAGGCTAACCAGCAGCATACTCCTACCGTCACCCCGGAACCGAACTTAGCAACCCCAGCATTTATAGAGGTTCCACCAGTTCAGCCAACAGCACCAATACCAGCACCAGTAGTCCCAGCAGCTGAGCTAAGGAAAGAAGCTTACCTAATCCAGTGGCAGAGAGTTAAGCCCGAGAATTTCTCAGGCACTAGCGAACCATGGGATGCTCAAGCATGGTTCAAAACACTGGAGAGGATAATGGAGCTTCTAGACTGGCCGGAACAGGAGAAGGTTAAATGTGCTTCCTTCTGCCTGACAGGGGACGCTAGCATATGGTGGGAGAGAGTTAGAGCGAAGCGCCCAGTGAATCAGATGTCATGGGCTGACTTCGAGAAAGAGTTCTTCGAGGAATTCTTTCACATGCGAGTTACAGACCGCCGCTACGACGAGTTCATTGAATTTCGCTAGGGCAACCTCTCAGTGGAGGAAGCCGTGAAGAAATTCAACAGGTTGGCTCGTTTATGCCCAGAGCTAGTCAGCACAGAGAAGGAGCGAATCTGGTTGATGCTCAAGATGCTGAGGCCAGAGATAGCAGTGAACGTGGCTGGTGGCGTACATAAGCCACAAACTACAGAGGAGTTAGTGAGCAGCGCCTTGACCACAGAACATTATCAGAACAGCATAAAGTAGCAGAAGCAGGTCTCCTCAGAGTCCAAAGGCCAAGGAAGCTCTCACACTCAAAAACAGCAAGGCCACAGCTCTAACTGGAAGGGGAACTCCAACCGCAAATCAGGGAGTGACTCAAAAGGAGGACCATCTAGCAAGCGACCCGGTTATCCAAAGTGTGCTACTTGTGGGAAATTCCACCACAGGGTTTGCCGCAAGGGCACGCGAGGATTTGAATGTGGACAAGAAGGGCACATGGCCAGCGGTGCAGAACAAGGGGTCTTCCTCGACCAGATTGACATGCAGCCGCCCGGTAGCGATTATATCGGATGCGATGCGCCTAGAAGGTCCCTTATCGGCCAGGCGATTAGAGGCCCCTCCGGCTATGGCGACGCGAGGATCTACTCACTCACGGAGAGGGCGTAGCAAATGCCTCGGCAGGTCGTCACGGTCGATTAGCATCTTCGGTATAGTGCTACTTTGTTCTATTTGATCGGGGCAACCCATTCCTATATAGCGGTGTTCTCGAAGATTAGAAATACCATCGAAGTACTCGGTGGTCGGTTTTGGCGACACTACCTTCGGGAGAAGTTATGGCATCCACGCTCGAGGCGGTGCCGGTCATTATAGCGAGGGGGAACTCTTACGTGATCGATCTGCTAGAAATGACCGACTACGACGTCATCCGGGAATGGACTTTCCGATCGGATACGGTGCTTCCATAGAGTGCAGTAAACAGAAAGTCGTATTCAAGCCGAAGCACAGTTTGAATACATCGGCGAACCGAAGAGAAAAGCCAGAAGATTTCTCTCAGCAATGAAGGCCCAGGAGCTGATGGATTCGGGATGTACGGGGTACCTAGGACGTGTAGTCAGTACCAGTCCGGGCAAGGACCCACAGCTAGCAGAGGTCCGAGTCGTATGTGACTACCCAGTAGTCTTCCCCGAGGAGCCAGGCTTAGCACCAGACCGGGAGATTGAATTTGAGATAGAGCTCTTCCGGTACTAATCCCATTTCCAAAGCGCCTTATCGCATGGCTCAAGTGAACTGAAGGAACTTCAGGAGCAATTACAGGAGCTGCTCGACAAGGGTTTCATACGCCCGAGTCACTCACCATGGGGAGCGCCTGTATTGTTCGTGAAGAAGAAGGATGGAAGCATGCGACTGTGTATAGACTACAGATCCCTGAATCAAGTCACGATCAAGAATAGGTATCCCCTTCCCAGAATCGATGACCTGTTCGACCAGCTGAAGGGAGCAGCAGTGTTCTCTAAGATAGATCTCAGATCGGGTTATCATCAGGTGAAAGTCAAGGAAGGGGATATACCTAAGACAGCATTCAGGACTAGATACGGACACTACGAGTTCATAGTCATGCCCTTTGGCGTGACCAATGCTCCAGCTACATTCATGGACCTCATGAACAGAGTATTCAGGGAATAATTGGACAAGTTTGTCATCGTGTTCATAGATGACATCCTTATCTATTCAAGTACTCAGGAGGACCATGCAGAGCATCTGAAGACAGTTTTGCAGATCCTTCAGCAGAACCAGTTGTACGCCAAATTCACGAAATGTGAATTTTGGCTAGACCAGGTAGCCTTTCTCGGTCACATCATCTCCAAGGATGGTGTTATGGTAGATCCCAGCAAGATAGAAGCAGTAAGTAACTGGAAGAGACCTAAGAACGCCAGCGAAATCAGGAGCTTTCTGGGATTAGCAGGATATTACAGGAAGTTTGTAGAGGACTTCTCCAGGATAGCCTCCCCACTGACAGCTCTTACCAGGAAGAACAGGAAATTTCAGTGGACAGAGGACTGTGAGAACAGCTTCAGCGAGCTAAAAAGGAGGTTGACCAGTGCTCCCGTTTTGGCTCTACCAGACGACACCAGCAGCTTTGACATCTACAGTGATGCCTCTAAGTTGGGACTAGGAGCAGTACTGATGCAAAACGGCAAGGTGATCGCCTATGCCTCCAGACAACTCAAGGATTATGAGAAGAACTACCCTACTCATGACCTTGAGCTTGCAGCAGTAGTGTTCGCTCTCAAGATTTGGAGACATTACTTATATGGAGCTCAGTGCAGAGTATATACAGATCATCAGAGTCTGAAGTACTTCTTCACTCAGAAAGATCTGAATATGCGACAGCGCAGGTGGCTAGAGCTGGTCAAAGATTACGACATAGACATCCTCTACCACCCAGGGAAAGCCAACAAGGTAGCAGACGCACTCAGCAGAAAATCCAGCGCTACCTTGTTATCTCTAGCAGCCATGTCACCACCCCTACAGAAGGAGATCGCGGATTTTGGTCTCGAACTCATCGTCGGACAGCTCTCTACTATGACCTTAGAGTCTACCTTGCTTGGTGATATTCAGTCAGCTCAGGACCAGGACCCTGAAATTCAGAAAATCAAGCAAGGGCTAACAGAATCAGAAAGTAGAGAATTCAGGGTGTCCGATAGCGGGGTGCTGTATTTTGGAGACAGACTCTGTGTTCCAAATCAGGAGGAGCTACGGAGACAGATTTTAGATGAGACTCACAAGACTCCATATGCGATGCATCCAGGTTCCACCAAAATGTACCAAGACGTGAAGAAACATTTTTGGTGGCCTGGGATGAAGCGAGACATCGCCAGATATGTTAGCGTCTGCCTCACCTGTCAGAGGGTCAAGGCGGAACATCAGCGACCAGGAGGAGTCTTGCAGCCTATACAGATTCCAGAATGGAAGTGGGAGGATATCTCTATGGATTTTATAGTGGGACTGCCCAGAACCACGAATGGTTTCGATGCCATCTGGGTAATAGTCGACAGGTTGACCAAATCAGCCCACTTTTTAGCTATCAAGATATCCTACTCCATGGAGAAGCTAGCTCAGTTGTATCTATATATGAAGCTAGCTCTTGGAATCCTGCATGCTAAAACGAGCAAGGATTGTATCTATATATGAAGCTTAGGACAGACACAACATTCTTTTCTTGCGATCCCTTATTACTTTGATCCCAAGAATGTGTGCACACTCTCCTAAGTCCTTCATATCAAATTGTTTGGACAACCATACCCTTACGTCTGATAATACCTTGACATTGTTGCCAATTAACAAAATATCATCTACGTATAGTACAAGAAATACCACTACGTTTCCGTTACACTTCTTATATACACAAGAATCATCTGGACTTTGAATAAATCCATATGACTGGATTACTTTATTAAACCGGATGTTCCAAGATCTTGAAGCTTGCTTCAGTCCATAAATGGACCGATTGAGCTTGCACACTAGATGCTCTTTGCCTTTTTCAATGAACCCTTCTGGTTGCTTCATATGGATATTCTCTTCAAGACTTCCATTAAGGAAAGCTGTCTTGACATCCATTTGCCAAATCTCATAATCCATATGAGCAGCAATAGATAAGAGTATCCGGATAGACTTAAGCATGGCTACCGGTGAAAAGGTTTCCTCATAATCGATTCCCTCTTTCTGAGTGTACCCTTTCGCAACAAGCCTAGCTTTGAAGGTTTCTACCTTCCCGTCTGTCCCTCTTTTCCTTTTGTAGATCCACTTGCATCCAACGGCTTTTACACCATCAGGTGGTTCTACAAGCTCCCAGACCTTATTAGAGTACATAGACTCTATTTCAGAATTTATCGCCTTTTGTCAAGATGCTGCATCTATATCTTGGAGTGCTTCGTCATATGTCCGGGGATCAGATTCATGTTTACCCGGGATCAAGTCCGAAGACTCTCCCAAAAACATGAATCTCTCAGGCTGCCTTACAACCCTCCCACTATGACGAGGCACTGTCTGTGGTTGTGTATCATGTGTGACACGTGTTGCAGTTTCTTGTGGTACTTCATCTTGTACTGTTGGTACTAAAGTAGACGTGTCCTCTCTTAGTTCTTCTAAAACAACTTTACTACTGGGCTTGTGATCCATTATATAGTCTTCTTCTAAAAACTAGGCATTGGTACTAACAATGACCTTCTGGTGTTTAGGACTATAAAATAAACCATCTTTCGTTCCTTTGGGATATCCCACAAACACGCGAACTTCTGTACGGGATTCTAACTTATCAGCACATGTGCTGGACTACCCCAAATCCGAATATGTCTTAGACTGGGTTTTCGCCCATTCCACAATTCTATGGGAGTAGAAGAAACTGATTTAGAAGGTACTAAGTTCAAAACATATACTGCTGTTTCCAGAGCATATCCCCAAAACGAATTTGGTAATTCTGAATAACTCATCATCGATCTAACCATCTCCATAAGAGTTCTATTCCTTCGTTCTGCTACACCATTCTGTTGGGGTGTTCCAGGTGCAGACAATTCGGATTGGATCCCGGACTCTGATAAGTAATTCCTAAACTCTCCTAAGAGGTATTCGCCACCACGATCAGATCGTAGTGTCTTGATACTTTTACCTAATCGTTTCTCCACATCAGCCTTGTATTCTTTGAACTTATCAAAGCACTCGGACTTGCGGCGCATTAGATAAATATATCCGTATCTTGAATAATCATCTATAAAAGAGACAAAATATTCAAAACCACCTCTTGCCTGGACAGACATAGGACCACACAAATCAGAATGAACCAATTCTAACACTTCTTTGGCTCTATACCCCTTGGCCTTGAACGACCTCTTGGTCATTTTACCTTCCAAGCAAGATTCACAAGTTGGAAAATTTTCCAACTCTAATGAACTCAAAAGTCCATCGGCTATAAGCCTCTGAATCCTACTTAAGTTAATATGACCAAGCCTTAGATGCCAAAGATATGTTTGGTTCATTTCCGAAGGTTCTTTTCTCTTATTAGAGTTAGAAGATGAGTTATAAATTTCCATATTTTTCTTTGTGGAAGAAATTGGATTTAAAGTATACAAATTGCCAACTAATGCACCAGAACAGATAATCACTTTATTTCTTTTAATAATTACATCGTTACTGAAAGAAACTGAATATCCATCTAAAAACAGTTTAGAAACTGAAATTAAATTCTTTCTAAAACTGGGTACATAAAGACAATTTCTTAAAATCAAATTTCTATTTCTACTAAAAGATAAGTAGACGTTTCCCACTGCAACAGCTGCCACCTTAGTAGCATTGCCCATGTAGACGGTAATCTCTCCTTCAGATAGTCGTCGGGTTTCTTGGAACCCCTGCAAGGAATTGCAGACATGATCAGTGGCTCCCGTATCTACACACTAGGTGCTGGTAGATAACACTGCTAAACATGTTTCAACAACTAGAGTATGAGATATACCTTTGTTTTGGTTCCTACGAGGACAGTCCGCCTTCCAATGTCCTGCATGCTTGCAGATGAAGCACTTGCCCTTTGACTTCTTCACTCCAGCTTTAAATCCCGTACTCTGAGATTTATTCACTTTCTTTGCTGAACCATCTTGTTTCTTCTTCTTCTTTCCTTTCGGTTTAGAAGTAGAACCATTTTTAGCATAGTGAATTTGAGCATTGTGACGAAATAATCCTTCTGCTGCTTGAAGTTCTGTCAGTAGTTCCGCTAATGAATAAATCCTCTTATTCATATTATAGTTCAGGCGAAACTGCTCAAAACTTCTAGGTAGCGTTTGGAGGATCATATCGATCTGGGTTTCCCTATCAATTTCTCCTCCAAGGATCTGTATTTCGTTTAGATAAGCCATCATTTTTAGGATATGATCCCTCACAGGAGTACCCTCTTGCATGGTGGCTGTCATTATCTTTCTCATGGCTTCTTGCCTAGAAGCCCTATCCTGATGACCAAAGAGTTCCTTGAGATTGTTCATAATATCATAAGCTGTTGGTAAATCTTGATGCTGATGTTGTAATACATTTGACATTGAAGCCAAAATGTAACACCGCGCCATCTCATCAGCTTTTACCCATTTCCTATGATATTCAATCTCCTCTTGAGTAGATTCGCCAGTAGGTGCTTCAGGGCAAGGCTCAGTTAGTACAAATTTATAGCTTTCAGCAGTAAGAACAATGTCCAGGTTCCTTTTCCAATCTATGTAGTTTGGTCCAGTAAGTCTATTCTGTTGAAGTATGATGGACAGTGGGTTGAAAGTCATCCTAAGAATCACAAATAACTTTTGGTCAGAACTCTAAATTTAGAATAATATTGATTCCTCAAACAATACTATTTTAAATTAACCAACACCTCAAAACACCGTGAATTTTGTATGCCACGTTAGTGTGGACGTATACAAATTCAACATTTGTAAAAGGAGGGTTTTAACCCATTAATTTTATTATCTTGTCAACCTAACTTTTTGACAAATAAAATTAATAGTTGGTATCTTTTGGTCAAACAAATAATAGCAGTGACTCCGATGGGGAGGATACTATTAGATGTGTCTAAGTGTATACCATTACTTGACACTAAGTCCATTAATAAGATTATGCCCCTTCCGTTGAGGAAGATCACACGCTCTTAATTAACTTCCTATAGTCATCCAAAAATGGAAGTCTGTTCTAGTGATCCACAAACAAGCTCATCCGTTATGGAGGAAGGCACTCAGAGCCAACGCGCAAGCTTGTTTGCATCACTTACAAACAAGTAATGGAGACCATGGGATTTATTTAAAAATCCCTCTCCCACTTAGTTATTTTTAAACGAGGAATTTTAACTATGCTAGCCTACTAGTCATGTATACTAACATGCACACACAACATAATATAAAAGTAATAAATAGAAAACCTAATTTTCAACTATTATGGCTTTTATAGTTGTCCTCCGTGTGTTGTCATCCCAAGCTGCTGCCATATTTGGCCACCACCACCGGGTTTAGCTGTCGCATCCATCTTGTTCCTTGTTCCGCTGCGCCTCTGGTCCTCAGAAGGTTCCATGCTTTGCAAGATTTGATCCGCGACATAAATAGAATTTTACATTTTTGATCATATATTCCATAAAAGGAATGCACATGTATCTAGATCAAAAATAAAATCCTAATAAAACTAAATACAACTCCTGCTGTATTTTTAATACAATCATGCACACACAAATAAATGCCCTTGACATGTCCAAGGGTCCAATCATACACATAATAACTAAAAGCCATAATAGTTGGATCCTGCATCCACAAAGTTAGCACATCCTACTATTAACCTTCCTAAATTATGTATGACATGTGCATAATTAAACTAATACCAAATACACAGAGGCTAAACCCTAGCTCTGATACCAATTGTTGGTTGCTACTCGGAAAACCTAGAGGTTCCACTGTACAAAAATTTTGTACAAAGGTCTGAACCTTTTCCTAGCTACCATGTGTTCTTTTAAATTAAATTTTGGATCGCCTGCGGAACTTAACACGTTTGATCCAAAACTTAATCTATTAGTTCTTTTAGGTTTTGACTTGGGTCTCCTGCGGAACTTAACACGTTTGACCCAAATCACCTTAAGTTATTAATTCCATTAAATATTAATTTCCATAATTGGTTCTCAGTACTAACGTGGCGAGGCACATGACCTTCTTGGATATGGGAGCAACCACCACTGACTAGACAAAACCTTTTATAGAAAGTTAATATTTAATTTCCTAAAATAACTTTAGGTTAACCGAAAAGAACAATCAAATCACAAGGAAAAATAAAACAAAAGAACACAACATCGAAAAACATATTCAAAATTCTAGAATCGTAAGCCTCTTGTATTTGGTATTATTTCCATAAATAACTAGTATGATGCGGAAAAGGAAAAACTACTAGTTATACCTTCTAGAAAGACCTCTTGATCTTCTACCGTATTCCTCTTCTAACCTCGGACGTTGTGTGGGCAACGATCTTCCGAGATGAGAAACCACCAACCACCTTCTTCTCCTCCTAGCTAGGTTCGGCCACAAAAAGCTTTACCAAGGATGAAGAACAGAACACCAACCAAGCTCCAAGAGATGCTAGCTTTCTCTCCTTCTTCTTCTTCTTCTTCTCCAAGTAGTATCCGGCCGCCACAAGAGCTCCAAGCCTTTGAGAGTTTCAGCCACCACAAAGAGGGAGAGAGGAAGAGGATGGCCGGTCACTCCAAGGAATAAAAGAGGGAGAGAAATAATAGAGGTTGTCTCACATGAAGGCACCCTCACCCCTTCTTTTATATTCCTTGGCCTAGGCTAATTAGGAAATTTAATTACAATAAAATTTTCTTAATTTCCTTGACATGATTTAATTGAGAAAAATAAAATAAAATTTCTCCAATTAAATTCTAATGGCCGGCCACATCATGAAATCAAATTAGACAAGTTTCAATCAACAATTAAAACTTCCTAATTTGTTTCCGAAAATTTTAAAATTAAAATTTCTTTTCAAAATCTCTTCATGGTTGATAAAAAGAAATTTCCATAATTTTAATTTTACAATATGTGAATAATTTTTAAAGAGAAAATAAAATATCTCACCAATCTACAAATAAGGAAAGAGATCTAATCTCTTTCTTTTAATCTTTTGTAGATCTTTTACAAGAGAGATAATTTAATTTTAATTCTCTTTAATAAATTATATCTTCCACATAAAAATTAAAATTAAAATTCTTTTTTAATTTAATTTGGCCGGCCCCTCTAGCTTGGGTTCAAGCTAGGGCCGGCCACCCCAATTTATACCTAGGCCGGCCCTAGCTTGGTTCCAAGCTAGCTTGGCCGGCCCCCTTTAGGTGGGTATAGAAGGTGGATATAGGTGGGTATAGTACTATATAAATAAGAGGCTATGATAGGGACCGAGAGGAGGAATTGGTTTTGGTCTCCCGATAAAATTAAGCATCCCGTGTTCGCCCCGAACACACAACTTAATTTTATCAATAATAATTCATTCCACTAGAGAACTATTATTGAACTACCGCACCAATCCCAAATTACATTTTTGGGCTCCTTCTTATTATGAGTGTGTTAGTCTCCCTGTTTTTAAGATATCGAATGTCCACTAATTAAGTGAGTTACTGACAACTCATTTAATTAATATCTTAGTCCAAGAGTAGTACCACTCAACCTTATCATCATGTCGGACTAAGTCCACCTGTAGGATTTAACATGACAATCCTTATGAGCTCCTCTTGGGGACATTATCAACCTTGTATCTCTAGGACACAGTTTCCTTCTATAATCAACAACACACACTATAAGTGATACCATTTCCCAACTTATCGGGCTTATTGATTCATCGAACTAAATCTCACCCATTGATAAATTAAAGAAATAAATATCAAATATATGTGCTTGTTATTATATTAGGATTAAGAGCACACACTTCTATAATAATTGAGGTCTTTGTTCCTTTATAAAGTCAGTATAAAAGAAACGACCTCAAATGGTCCTACTCAATACACTCTGAGTGTACTAGTGTAATTATACAGTCAAGATAAACTGATACCTAATTACACTACGACCTTCTAATGGTTTGTTCCTTTCCATTTTAGTCGTGAGCTACTGTTTATAATTTATAAGGTACTTATAACATCATCTTCTGCATGTGGCACCACATACTATATTATATACAGTATAAATTAATTGAACAACTACAACTAAATGTAGACAATTTGATCAAATGTGATTCTTTATTTATAATGAATGTTTACAAAGCTTAGGCTTTCAGTATACACTCCAACATAAGTGACCCACTACGATATTGAGAGAGTTGACAGTGATCATGATATGTATATCCTGTCAATTAAGTCTCTTACGAGTGGGTGACTTACTATGATGTTGAGAGAGTTGACATTGACTTGTCAACTAAGTCTCATACTAGTGAGTGACCCACTATGATGTTGAGAGAGTTGATAGCGGTGGTGATATGTTTGCTGGGTTGTTATACCCTAGGCTGCCTACGGGTTATCAGTGGTAGAGTATTTTTCATGCAATTTGTAGCTAGATAGCTATATCTTGTCTACGCATGAGTTATCTGTGGTAGAGTGTTTTCACATAGACAGGGACCTTAACATTCACTCAATATGGTAGAAATCAGAATGAATAGAATATTTTTGTTCTAGTCTATTTGAGAGACAATTGATTTGTGAAGAGTAGTCGATTGGGCTAGTTATTGATGCATTGATGAAAATTGAACCATTTGAGAATTGCTGTAGGAAAATGATCAAATTTTGATGTGGCTAAGTGACAGTTGATTGGAGGTGTTTTAGTAGTAACTGACTTATCAACATTGTCAAGATCATAGTAGGAGCTTATAATAGTTGATTATGGAGAAGCTTTGAGCAAGTGATTCTAAGACTATTTTAGGATGAATGTTGTTGCATTTTAGAGCCAACCTTGAGCAAAGAACACCAAGAAACAAGTGATCTAAAGTGAACTTCATTCTTGTAATTATTTGACTGATTTATTTCTTATATTTGCTTTATTTCCTATATCTTTTTTACATTGCATGTAAGGATAAATGTTATAAGAGGTTTCTTTCCTGTTGGAAGATATCTAAGAAAGAGGAAGATAGTGATGATCATGAGGATTGATCCACCTTATGGATCATAGTCATGGAGTAGAAATTAGAGGTTTATAACCACATCATATCGATGTGTTTTTATTTGTTCTTGCATTCAAGTTTAGTTTTATTTTCTATAACACATGCTAGCCCTTGTAGACAAGAACTAGACCAATGAAAATGGGGGAAAAGTTATTCACCCCCATCTAGGCACTTCATTAATCCTAATTAAAAGTTGGTCAACAACTCTTCGACTAGGATCTTTAATGAAAAGGGAGTTCCTTTGTGCGGTGTAAACCCCTTCACCAATCACTTGGCCACATGAAGGTCACTTTGTGGATCTCTTTAATCATTTGAGAGTGTGTGGCCCTATTGTGTGCTTTAGGCTATGGATTCTTGACGATGCTCAGTCTAGGGCTCTTGTTTTCCAATATGAACCTTCGAAGGAGTAGAGTTTTGGGTCATGTGTTACGAACTGTAAGTGCATGGTTACGTCATCATTAATATAAAAAATTATCGTATAAATAGGGATTGGTTATAATCACTAGTGATCTCTCACGTAAAATTATCTAAACAATTGATAATAACAAGTTAAGTGTTAAGTAGAGAAACGAGATTGAAAATAAGAAAGAGAGAGAGAGGAACTTGGTTTAGGGAATATTCTAGGGGTTCAGTTTCATTGTGATGTTTATCAATGTATCATGGTTCACCAATTGCCTACCCTCAATTTACATGCACTTGTAGGAAATTAGATTCATCACCGACTCTCTCCTCAATGGTCAAGCCGGAATACTATCTTGATCCATATCCTATGCCACTAAATGATAATGATTCCTATAAAGTCCATTAATGGGTACACCTGCCACTAGTGCCCCTCAATCATAAATCACAAAAACACACTAATACTCAATAACATAGAGATAGAAATAATAATTATGTCAAATTCCCTACTTCCTTGTGGAGAATTCCTTCTCCTTTCAAGATCATACCCTAGATATCCATTAACGGATTGCCTCTGTCACTAGGGCCCCTCGGTCATACAATCTAGGGCATCTCCCTATGGGATCAACAAATTCTACACAACCCATTCAATCAAACATGAGAATTAAGCTCAAAACACATGCATTCACATAAAATCAAATAGATGCAAGGCATGATAATGTCATCTAGATAGGAAATTAGTATATCCATTAGTTCTTACATCAATCCATACCACAATTACTCCCTTAATCCTAGAATAATAGATCTACTCCATGACAATAAGAAGAAGATCCAAAGATATAAGAATTACAGTATCCAAAACTCAACGAGAAAGAGAAGGGAAGAGAAGCTTATCCAATTACGTAGAGTGATCTTCGGATCTAATCCTTTTGCTTCCAAAGTCGATGAGGTGATGGAAATGGCTTCAGATCATCGAACGAAGAACCTTCCTTCTCTTAAAAAGGGGAAGAAATCCCCTTATATAGTGCAGGGCATAGCCTAGCATGGCCTGCTCTATAGCCGTGTGGAATCCACACAGCCAAGTTCTTCATGGCTTCGGGTCAAGTGGCACGAACATGTGGAATCACATGACCATGCTTTGCTCGACCTCTAGTCGATCCACACGGCCATGTGGATCCACACGGTCGATGTCTGCATAGGCTCTGGAAAGTTACATGGGCGTATGAGGTCACACGGCAAGATTTTGTTTCTCGTCTAGAAGGCCACATAGCCATGGCCAGCTTCTTCTCTGCTTTATTACATGACCATGTGGAATCACACGACCAAGGTCTTCTCCTTCTCTAGTAGGTGGCACGGTCATGTGGGATTCACACGGTTGAGCCCCTTTTTCTTCATTTTCTCCCCGAGATCATCTCTGAGCATCGTTTCACTCTAAAAGTGATTCCTATCAATAGAAAAATATACAAAGAGTAGATCTCTAATAAATAAGAGTAATTTTACTGAAAATATAACAAAAGGTATAAAAATACACAGATCAATTGTAGACAAAGTACATGAATGTGCGTTAAAGTATGCATAAAAGTGTATAAAATCTACGCATATCACACCCTTAGACTTGAACCTTTGCTTGTCCTCAAGTAAAATGCCGCAATATAAATTCATGTGCTCTTATAATGCATCATAATCCCTAGTGCACTTACCTAACTCTATCAAATAGTTTTATTGGTGAGCATGATTATGGAGTAACCCAAGTATGACATAAACATAAGTTCTTGTGCACAGTGTAATAACTCTTCAAATTTCAATCTCTATCCTAGTCAAGTCGTCATTCAATTGAGTTTCTAATGTTCCCGGTAATAGACACTTACCTGCCATACACTTGATTTATATTCCTTAGACTATACAAGGTCTCAAAGGATTACTCAGAATCAAGAGGAATATAATATTTATTTCTCCAATAACCTAACTCGGTCTCAAAGAGGTAAATTGTTAGTTTTCACTCACGATAACGATTTTTTAATTCGTTATTCTTATGATTTTTTTGGTGCTTTAAAGGTGTAGCACTAATACAAATGTAAGTATAATACAAATGTTGGGATTTTAATTTTTGCAAATGAGTTGACATGATCCGATGTCATCCAGTAACCAAAATACAATCCAAGAAATTATCATGAGAACCAAAGTACTAAATAATTCAAATAAATCATGACTATTTCAAAGTTATCTAATATCCAAGCTTTAGTGAAGTGAGGCAAGATCCCTCCGTATAATACTTAGCTCATTTTATACTACTAGAGATACAGAAAAGAGGCACACTAAATATACTAGCACTATATCCACAACACTATGAATCAAGAAATGAACGTGCTAACCATTTTGCTGTTAGATAAGTCAATAGTAATGTGTGGAATGATGCTCTTAACATACCACAAAATAATTAAAAAGATAGTCAAACCGATGATCAAAACAAACTGAATAAAGACTAGCAAAACACTAATATAAAAATAAGTAGAAATGCAACATAGAACTAAGAAATGAAAACAAGCAAAATAAATAGAAGTGCAGGAAATGTAAAGGAAAGAAAATGCAAAGAACTCAGAAAGAAAATGCAAAGGACTTAGGTTGTGTAAACACCCCCCAGATTTAAACCTTTCATCGTCCCGATGAAATCAATATGGTGGTGGACGGGAAAAATGAGGGCCTTGTCCATGTTAGCTGAAAGGGAAACTAGGCATACCAGGGGTCTGGCCAAGGTACTCATGATAGTGGTAAAGAGTGTCAACCTGATGTCTAGTGATGTCCATAGCCTCTATAAATTCTCTCATTCTTACCTAGTCAATATCATACTCCTAAACAAACTCAACCACCTGACCTTGGAAATTCCTCATGAACTCAAAATGATCACGTGCCTCCTGGAATTGGTCATCAAACAATTTGAAGTGCCCCTCCAATATTTGTTGTTGGGTACTGTGCTTCTCATGAAGTGAATCCAAAGAGGCATGGAAGTTAAAAAAAGTCAAATCTAGAAGGACCCGTTCTATAGGCAAAAGAGTGCCTAGTAGGTTCCGAATGTTCGAACGACTGTGGATGTTCAGATGATAAGGGCTCAAGGTGGGGGTCGGTATCACCTACTAGTGGGGGAACAAATTGGGGAGCGCGTTAACAATAACCCAATTTACGGGATTGCGAATAGAGGTACGCTCGAATAAGGTAAAGGTATTGAAAAATCGTCCTTTCTAGGAAAGGCAAACCCGTTCTCATCCCTGCAATCATCTTCATGGTGAGACAAGCATCAATATCGATCATGTTGTTGCTATAAATGACTTCCAACTCATCAATTTCACAACCCAGATTTATAACTATTTAGGTGATCAGACCACTAAAGACTATCAATCCGGAGGATGCTTTCCCAGCTCTTGCAAAGTTTTGCAAAAAATAGAAACCGGAATCAAAATAAACTTTTATTAAACATGGACCAAAGAGAATAAAGTTCCACCTTTCTAACTACCCCATCACTATCCCCTCTATCAAAAATGGTTTTACTCATAACACGGTGCAAGTATCTAAATATGAGATTTTATATGTGGGAAGCTTTAGCTCTAGAGAGCTCATAAGGATTGTTTGATCTAGTAATAGATGTCCAAAATCCATTCCAATTAAAATTTGGATTAAATCTTTGAGTACTACCGGTAGGTAAGCCAAAACAATTATTAAACTCACTAAATGTCCACTAAAATTCTTTGTTTATTAGTCTAAAGATGATATTGCCAATATAATTATCTTCAGAAGAGAAGTGGACATCAATTGAACTTAAAAATTTAAGGACAAGGCAAGGATATGTTGGTAGATGTGTGTACATCATATCATTCCAATCAAAAGCACTAATCATCCAATCTATATTATCCCTAATTCCCAAAGCATCCATGGTAGTTGGATCCATATATCTAGTACACATAATCTTTCTAACAACAAGAGAATCATATTTAGATTTATGCTCTTCATTTATGAAAATAATAGGATGCTCATTATCGTTACCTTTGTCGCATGCTATCCTCTTGCCTTTGTCCTTTTATGAAACTTTTTCCTTGCCTTTATCCCTTCCCGGTTCGTTTCCTCCACTAGATCTGCCACTTCCTCTTCGGATTCTTTTCAAAAGATGAGACATGATGGCAAGATAAGTGAGGGAAAGTGATTGATTGAAGAAAAAGGAGAACAGATCTTATGAGAAGAATTGGATCTTGAGGAAGAAGGAGGAGAAGAAAATGGGGAATTCTTGGATCTGAAAGTAGGTTTTAGATCTAGATCTTGATCTGGATATTGAAGAAAAGGAGTCTAAGATCTAGATTTGTAAGGTGGATGAAGAGGGATTGAGGAGGAAAAGGATCAGAGAGAATAAATGAGTGAAGATGGTGTTGGTACCCCAAGGTAGTTTTGATGTGATCAAATATGTTAGGTTAAGTTCTGTTGTGTTTAACCCTACGTCTAAGTGTGCAGGAACTTAGGAGCACAGGAAGTCGAGCAAAAGACGCAGCTAGTGAGAAGGACGACATGGGAGAGAGCCAACAAGTTCGGTGCGTCTAAGGGACGAGGTACTGCAGAAGAGTATGGGGGCGGATAAGGAGGCGCGCGGCGTTTCCGAGGGACGAGAAGCTGGAGCGGAAGCTTGCTCGAGGAGAAGGTCATAAGTTGGGTTTGGGTGAACCCTATTCTGGATGGCCGAGATCACCCAAGCAAAAGGAACCTGAGCGGAAGACCCGGACCGAGGCGAGCGAAATTGGAACGGAAGGCCTGGACTAAAAAAGTCAACTTGGTTGAATTTCTTGGTCCGGGCCCCCAGAATCAGATTTTATCCGAATCATATTTGACTGTGATCCATTGTGAAGGAGATAAAATTTTATCCCCTTCCAGATGCCTGGAACCCTTATAGGTGCCTCGAGCAAGGCTATATAAGCAGCCTTGCTCCTAAAGCTTTAAAAGAACAAGAAATTGTGAAGCAACACTTGTACACATCCACTATTCTATTTTAGCTTTCTATTTATGCACTTCCATTGCTGTAAAGAGGCTTCTCCGCCTGAAAGAGAATTTTAGTGCGCTTTAACTTTTTTGAATTAATAACCTCCCCAGTTGTCACCAAGTAAATCTGTGAGCCTCGTCTTTTCAATTTATTTCTTATTTTGTTTATGCAAGTGTTATATTAAGTTATAAGTTCGAGGAAGGTTTGTTTTGCTTGATTTGTGCAAGGGCTATTCACCCTCCCTCGAGCCAGCCGCCAAGAGTCCTAACAAGTAGTATTAGAGCAAGGACGCTTCAGGAGGACTAACCGTCGAACGAAGCACACGGGATGGTCGGACCAAGTATCTGGCTACTAAAGTTCGAGGGGGAGTTCATGTGCTGGAAAAAAAAAATGGAGGTATTCTTTAAAATCGACTTTAAATTATTTTTAATAATAAAATTCAGTTTTGTAGCACCCAAATGCAAGGAAGAATACTAGTGGATAAAGAAGGAGTAGACCGACTTCATGGCAAACGGCAAAGTAGAGTTCCATCTGCTAAGTGTTCTACCACCACAAGAAGTCAATCGGATCGGTGCTTACAACTCAGCAAAGGAGCTTTAGGATAAGTTCCTTGAGCTACACGAAGGGACTTCTGAAGCTAAGCTCGCAAGACAAGATCTGCTAAAGAATCAGTTAAGAAACATAAAACTGAAAGCAAAAGAAATTGTTGCACATCTTCACTTGAGAATAAAGGAATTAATCACTAGACTCACGAATCTCGGAGAAAAGGTAAGCAACCGAGATTCGCTAAGGTATGTGCTTAATGCACTTCCTAGATCTACTGAGTGGACATCATTAGTATATGCTTACTATATTTCTAAAGATTTAGATTCTATTACCTTAGAAGAAATGTTTTTAAAATTTGAAGTCCATGAAACGAGATGTCCAGCTCTGAAGAAGGAGCCGAAGCACAACGTTACCTTTAAGGCAAGGATGGATGAACAAGATTCAGAATCCTCTTTGGGCGACGAAGAAACAGTAATGATGGTAAGACAATTTTAAAAATTATTTAAATCTTGAAAAACTAACCATCTGCAGGGTAGAAAGAAAAGAACAATCAGATGCTACCACTACAACAAAGAAGGACACGTTAAAGACAATTACCCTAAGTTAAAGATCAAGGACAAGGATAAAGGGAAGAACAAGAAGACTGTCCAATTCAACAAGTACAAGATGCTAAAGGCGACGTGGGATGAAGTGTCATCCGAATCAGAAGTGGAAGTTGTTGTCAGACTTGCATTAATGGCAAGTCATCAAGATGACGAAAATGAAGTAAACTCGTCTGAAATGAACATCGAGAGCATCGATGAAGGGGGAGCGACATCAGAAGAAAGCAACAGTTCAAGGGGAGCTACGGATAACGAGATCGACAAGGTAAGTCAGATACGATCTCTTCCTCCCGATAAGTTATTTAAATTTGTTAAGTTATTATCTAAAGACTGTTGCAAATTTGAAAAAGAAAATAAAGAATTAAAATTAATTCTAGCTAAATCTTGTCTATTAGAAGATTTTGAAAAGTTAAAATTGAAAAATAATGAATTAAAAATACAAGTAGAAAACTTGAAAAAATCATATATGCTCAACTGTTTATTAAACTCAAAATTTTAAAAGACTAAGCTGGTATCTTAGATTTCACAGGGGTCAAATTAGAAAAATATCCAAAAATTATGTACCTTCAAAATTTTTGATTAATCCTATAGGAAGGAACCTATATTAGGTTCTAAAAACTTGTATAAATTAAAGTTTAATTGGACTTAGGGCTTTCAGAGAGTAGATTAAATGTTTGATTTCCTTAAGAGACTTTGTCTAGAAAGTGGTTGTAGCTCCAATAACCAAAAAGGCCTAGTGTCTCGCCACAGTCTGTAAGTCAATTAATGAAATAAAATGTTTAATTGAATAACTGATAAAAAATTTAATTGTAATTAAATAATACTTTAAAAAGTTACTTAAACATTTTTTGGTGTCTCTAACTTAGAATTTTTTATTTAAAGTTTTTTTTTTTAAAATTATTTGTCTATCAAATTTTTTTTGGAAGTATCAGCTTTACTTTACCAAAATTATTTTACCAAAATATTTTTTTTTGTAAATTTGTTTAACTTAGAAAATTATTTTTGCAAAACTTAAAGTTTCTAAAAATATTGACGTTGCAATTTTTTAATATCAAAATTATTTTCAAAGTTTGTCAAAAACTTCAAAATTATTTTTAAAGTTTGTCAAAAACTTAATAAGTTTTTTAAATTTTGTTGGAAAATCAGAGTTTTTTTAACTAAAAACTTTCTTATTTTTTTGAAAAGTTACCCTTAGATTTTTTTTTTGTACCCTATTTTTTATGTGATCAAAGGGGGAGAAGGGTAGATTAAGTCTAGGGAGAGGTAGCTTAATTTTTTCAATTTTTGCACTTTAATTGCAAAATTATTACTTTTACTTTATGTTGGTTTATCCTAACTTAACTTAGATTACTCACATTAAAAAGGGAGAGATTGTTGGTACCCCCAAGGTAGTTTTGATGTGATCAAACAAGTTAGGTTAGGTTCTGTTATGTTTAACCCTGTGTCTAAGTGTGCAGGAACTTAGGAGCACAGAAAGTCGAGCAAAAGACGTAGCTAGTGAGAAGGACGACATGGGAGAGAGTCGACGGGCTCGATGCGTATGAGGGACGAGGTGCTGCGGAAGAGTACGCGGGCGAACGAGAAGGAGGCACGCGACATTTCCTAGGTACGAGAAGCTGGAGCGGAAGCTTGCTCGAGGAGAAGGCCGGAAGTTGAGTTCGGGTGAGCCTTATTCGGGATGGCCGAGATCACCCAAGTAATAGGAACAGGAGAGGAAGATCCGGACCAAGGTGAGCGAAACTAGAACGGAAGGCCTGGACTGAAAAAGTCAACTTGGTTGACTTTCTTGGTCTGGGCGTCCGGAATTGGATTTTATTCAGATCACGTTTGACCATGATCCGTTGCGAAGGAGATAAAATTTTATCCCCCTCCAGACGTCTGGAACCTTTCTTGGCGCCCCGAACAAGACTATATAAGCAGCCTTACTCTTGAAGCTTTAGAAGAACAAGAAATTGTGAAACAACACTTGTACACATCCACTGTTCTATTTTAGCTTTCTATTTTTGTACTTCCATTGTTGTAAAGAGGCTTCTCCGCCTGAAGGAGAATTTTAGTGCACTTTAACTTCTTTGGATTAACAACCTCCCTGGTTGTAACCAAGTAAATCTATGAGCCTCGTCTTTTTAGTTTATTTCTTATTTTGTTTATGCAAGTGTTATAGTAAGTTATAAGTCCGAGGAAGGTTTGTTTTGCTTGATTTATGCAGAGGCTATTCACCCCTTCTAGCCGGCCGCCAAGGGTCCACAGATGGTGCTCTTGGGAAGATTTTGCGGCTGACATGACCTCGGCACGATCATGTCATATAGACATGGCCCGGTCAGGAAAACTTCACACGGTCGTGTCGAGTGACATGGCAGGCTTCTTCCTCCTTTTGTCTTGATCCACACGATCGTGTCGATTGACACGGGTCGTGTCTGCTTCCTTTCTGTAATCCTCACATGCCCGTGTGAAGTTACACGACCATGTTCTTCTCCCTCTCGGTTGCGTTCACACGATTGCTTTCTTGAAGTGTATTAGAGCTGAATTTTCTCCTTTTTAACTTCACCGATGCCTCCACACCCATGAGATTATCAATGGCCAGTTTGTGGAGGCAGCTCACAACCTGAAAACAAAATTAAGAAACACTTAGATAAGCGAACTAAGAGAGAAAAATTGAAAACTGAACTAACTAAAAAGAATCCTTGGGTTGTCTCCCAAGAAGCACTTGTTTTAGGTCTTTAGCTTGACTCCGTCTCCGTTGACACAGATTATACCCATGGAGACACATCTTTCCCTCCTTGGGTAGGTCCTACTGTATCTCCTTTCATTCTGGCCCTTGCATGGCAGATGTACTTTTCATTATTTATTGGGGGCCTTCTTCCAATTTCTGTCAGATCATGTGCTACATCCGGTGGCCTCCCCACGAGGATGGAAGTTCCATCCTTCAATCTTAAGGGCATCCACCCTTCTATAATTGCTTACAAGAAAAGAAGAGACATGGTTAAAAGATTCAGATAGATCAAATTCTAACCTTTCTTACTAATAACCAGAGATAACTTATGATTTTTCACATCTATGATAGCTTTGGTAGTTGCAAGGAAGGATCTTTCTAATATGATTGAGATCTTTGGATCATCCTCCATGTCCAATACCACCAAATCAGTGGGTATGATACAACCTCCCACCTCTACTGACACATCTTCAAAGATACCCATAGGGTACCTGCATGAGTGATCAGATAATTGAAGTGCCATAGTGGTAAGTTTAAAATATTTGAGACCTAGTTTATTACAAAATGAATATGTAATGAGGCTAACATTCACTTCTAAATCAAAAAAAGCTTTATCTATAAATTCAGTACCTATAGTGCAAGGAATTGAGAAGCTTCTAGGATCTTGAAGCTTTGAGGGAGCAGTCGCCAAGAATATAGTGTTTCACTCTTCTGTTAACGCCACGGTCTCAACTCTCCCTTCTTTCTTCTGTTGGACATAATCTCCTTCAAAAATTTGGCAAAGTTGGGCGTTTGGTGAAGAGTATCAATAAGAGAAACCTCAATATAGATCTCCTTTACCTTGTCTAGAAATTTATTGAATTCTTCATTTTTTTTTTGTGTCATGACTAGTCTTTATGGGAAAAGGACTGTTTGACTTTGGAGTGGAAGTGGAAGAGTCACTTCAACCTTTTTGCTAATCTCCTCATCAACTTGAATCTTGACTGGGTTTGGTGTTGGAGGAGAGAGTTCTTCTTGAATGTCAATCCCTTTAGGAGCAGTCACTTGGTGATCTACCAAGGTCCATCCACTCTAGAGTTCTATTCTGTTACAATGTTTCACTGGATTTACATCAGGCTTGCCTCGGAATGCTCATAGTGTTCTTAAAGAAGATGAAGCTATCTAGGCAATCTGGCTATCTTGTATCATTTAGTATTTTTCAGTGTTATCCATTCTTTAAGTAAGTTGCTTGATTTCATTCTTCATTTCTTTTTTCTCGGCAAGAACTTCCTCAAGCAACTTTTCTCTCCTAGATAGTTGATTCCCTTGTGATGGTTGTTGTTGATAGCTTTGTTATCCAGGTTGCTAACTTGGCCTTGCCCCTGTGGATGGTCCTTGTTCTTGGTTGTTCTAGTAAGAAATGTTTGGATGATTCTTCCACCTAGGGTTGTATGTGTTGGAATATGGATGGTTTTTTCTTTGATTATAACTCACTATTGCATCGCATTGCTCAAGTTGATCTATTTATGCAGAGATGACCCCCAAAGGACAAGTGTCTTGAGCATGATTTGTACTTCCACAAGTGTCGCATACACATGCATAATTGCATTGGCCGTACTAGTACCCATATTCTCAAGTTTTTAGTCAAAGTATCCAATTTTGCATACATAAGAGTGATTGCATCCACATCAAAGTTTTCTGATGCATTGATAGGGTTTCTAGAGAACGAGTTTCGACATCTTTCAAATGCCCACTGATGATAGTTCTGTGCTACACTTTTTATGATATCTTCAGCCTTATCTAAATTTTTGTTCAGTAATGCCCCTCCAGCTGCTGAGTCCAGGGACACCTTTGTATGATAATTGATGTCATTATAAAAAGTGTGCAGAACTAACCACTTTTAAAGTCTATGATGCGGGCATTGCCTGAATATATTTTTGAATCTATCTCATACCTCAAATAATGATTCTGAGTCTGACTGTCTGAAACTTACTATAAGATTCCACATATAGGCAGTTTTACTAGGAGGATAGAATTTATCAAGAAATTATTGCTCGCATTATTCCCCAGATGTGATGTTGTTAACTGATAACGAGTTAAGCCACTGCTTAGCTCTATCTCTTAAGGAAAACTCAAATAACAATAATTTTGCTGCTTATGCTGGAACTCTATTTATCTTCATTATACTGTAAATTTCATAAAAAATTTCTAAATGTTGGTTCAAATCTTCATGTGGTCTGCCTTCAAATTGATTTTGTTGAACCATTATGATCACCACACCCTTAATCTCAAAATTATTAGCTTCAATGAGTGGTCTGGTGATGCTAGACCGAAGCCCAAGTACATATGGCGTTGCGTAATCTTTGAGAGGTTTGTTTGTTATTTCAAATGATTCTTGTTCTTCTTGATATTTTTACAGGTTTCTTCTTCTTCGGTATGTTCTATCAATTTCAGGATCGAATAGTAACAGATCTCATGCAAAATTAGATCTTTGCATGTAAGAACAAGTTTACAAATATTCAAAATGCAAATTCCAAATGTAAGAAGAAATTATAGATGTCTTTTATCAGGACCTTCCTTAGGATCCCACATTGACATCACCTTAGTGAATCAAGTTGTCTTTTATCAATTTTAACTTCGATAAATTATCAATTACATTTATTTAGTTAAAAATATTTAGCTAGTAAACATCAACAGTAAATTATGAAATAAAAGTGTGCATAATAAGTCGTCGAAGAGTAAGGACACAATAATAATGGTAAAAAAATGATAATAAAGGGGTAGAAAGAAAGAAAAATAAAATTTAGAGAGAAATAACAGTGCAATATTAAATATGCTTTTGACTTTCAAAAGTATTTTTATAAAAAAATATTAATTAAGTATAACTAATAAGTATTTTTTAATTTATTAACTAAATTTAATTTTTATTATTAAATTAAATTGATATAGGTAAAAAATTTAAAATTATGAGTCAAATTTTAATAAAAAAATAAAAATAGATTATCAACCATATCTAACTTTAATATTAAAAAATTAAAATTATCATCAAATCTAATATGAGTAAAAAAAATAAAAACAATTAAATTAACTTTAATTTATAAAAATAATATATATATATAATCCTAATATAATAAGGGCTATAGGTATAGACCATTACCTGGGCCGGCCCATTGCAACACACTCTTCATCTTCCTTCTTCGTGACGCAGTGTAAGCTTAGGAAAATGTTATTTAAAGTTTATTCTATAAATTTTAATAGAATTATTGGTGGGTATGGTCTGTTACAATTTATTTTAATAGTCAAAGGCACGCCAATTTGATTTGGAGCAACATTAGTCGCCATCATATCTTAGAATCACATGGGAAGCTTTATTGTTTTTTCCTTTATTCTACAATTTTTAATTTAACTAAGATTTTAAAATTAAAAATACTTAAATAGACTATCGACGTTTGCTAATTCATAAAAAAAAATGATGAAATCCACACAAAATTTGACAGATTCGTACAGATCAAATTTTCTGTTCTCAAAATTTTTTTTTATTCCCGTGTTCTCTGTCAATCGGACGGATCAGATTACATCTTAAGATATCATAATATCTTTAAGATGTGTACAGTATTCTCGTGATGTGCAAGATATCTTTGAGATATAATTTGATCCGTCCGATCGACAAAAAAATACGAGAATAAAGAAATTTAAAGACAGAGGAGAAATTTGGAGATAGAGGATTTAATATCAGATTCGTTTAGCAATTTGAATTACACGAATAGTATCAATATTTAATCTTAAAAAAATAATAATAATACACTCTGTTTTTATTATTCTGTTCGATACCGTGCACCTCATCTCGCGTCACTCCGCAAAGTAAGTGTTGTAGTGTACCTCTCTCCTTTAGCCGATCTGTTGTTTTGTTTTTTTACCATCACTGTAACTTCCTTCGAATGAAGGACAGATTCAAAAATTAGAAGTGGCTTTAACTGAAGAAAGCTTAAATTTAACATTATATATATATTCTGCACATCCTTATCTTACCATATATATTCCTTGGCGATCCTCACAAGTTCAGGATGTCCTGATTCTTAAAAGTGAATAAGGGCACCCGAGTATCCGGACCTATGAGGACCACCCAAGAATGTGCAGGATAAGAATGTACAAGACAATATTTTTTTTCTATATATATATATTGGTACTGGATGCACAATATTTAATTCTAAATTTTGATATATAATTAAAATTAAAGTTAGATTAGTTTGCTATGTCAAAGTTGGTAGGAGCAGAACATTTGATAGATGTTAAAGTTATCAGTTGTGAATCAAATAATAACAAAGTCCTAGTTAGATTTAGGCATCCCAAATCCTAACTGAGAATTAAGCATAAGCTAATTCTTAGTTGTAGACCAAGCAGATAAATTCTTAACTGGGGTTAGGTGATTAAAGTTTAATAGACATTCTTAGCCGGAGGCTGGTGACTCAACTCTAAATGATTAAGATTTGACAACAAATTCCTAGCTAGGTGACTTAAGTCCATGTGAAGTCAACTGTAAGTTAAAGGCTTGGCAAACAAGTTTAAGTGGAAGAAGTTTGGAACTATGACTTGACAACTCAATTTAGATTCTTACGTTGAATATCTAGACCCAATGTAAGTACAAGTAACTTTACATTTTATATCCTACTCATTACGTGTAACCACTGCAAGGAAGCATATTCGACGATTTCGAGCAATAGGATGGAGTTCGAGGGTTATTGACTGAAAATAACTCTCGATGAAAGGATTTTAGGGGGTTAACGAAACCTTAAGTGGTTGAGGTGACCAAAGAATACGGGCGACTGGAGCAACTTCCAGGCGACCAAGAGATGATGTTATCAACAATCCGAGCAAGACAATTAAGATGAAGTTTGACTCCTGTCTAGGTGGTCGGAGGATATCTACTCGATCGGAGAGTTTTGTTAATGATATCAAATAGATAGAAATTGTAGACACATTAGCACGAATACATACAACCGAGAAGGCTCCAAGTGACCAACAGAGTCCTATATAAGGAGTTTTGAGGCAAAGATTGAAAAACACTTAATTCACTCATCTCTGAATCTATTGTACTTGTGCTTTAAGTGCTTCTTCGCCTTTTGTGTTGTGACATATTGCAACACGTGCTTCTTTCCCTTCTTCGACTTTTGTTCATAGCGATTATCCTGTGCGCTGACGAGAAGAGAGAATTGAGAAGAAGACAAAAAGAGAAGAACCATTGTCCTTTAGGTATTTTCAAAAAAAAAATTATTTAATAAGTGGGGATTAATTCTTCAAACAGCTAAATACATATTTATATAGATTCCAATCCGAAGACAAAAAAAAAGGAAAGAAATTCAAACATATGAACTTCAATTCCTATCTTTAAAAGAAAGGAAAAAAATTTTAAAAGAAAAGAAAATTTTTCTTAACAGATTTAAAATTCTAAAATCTCCAAGTGAATTAAAAAGTCAAAAATATAAAAGATAGATATTATCAAAAATATCTAAAATATTAAAAGTACCTTATATGTTAAAAATGTGAAAATTATCAAATAATAATAATAATAAATGATGGATCATCCAACATTAGTCACCCTGAATTGAAAAAATTCATCATCGAATTTAGAGTAGTTTCAAACTTTTAGATAGTAGTCCAAGAAAAAGATGATGTACTACCAAATTGATAAAATCTATTAGCAACTCATCCATATCAGGAAATAATATTGGGGCAGGAGTTCTAACACTGAGAGGATATCTCTTCCTTTGACCTTCAACTAAAGTACCTTGAGGAGCTTTTTGCCCAGAAATGTAAATTGAAGAATAAAATTCACCGTGCTGTTGAGGTTGAGGCTCTTTTCGCCTACCATATCCTCGATAGTTTCTCTTCTCAGTGGTATCATCATAAACATGACTGTCAGCATGAAAGGCTGAATCATTTGTACCTTTCTTGTCACCCATAAAACATGCATTTGCCCAATTATGAGAAGCTATAGAAGAATATTTTCCTGCCTCTAACAATTGTTTAAGCTACTCAACTGGTAAATTTCCTGGAGAAGGTTTAGCTTTTTTTTTTTTTTTTTTTCTTTTTTTCTTTTTGCATATGAGAAATTTGATTATCAGAAGAACTAGAAAATTTTCCATCTTGTTTAGTCATTTGAGAAATTTTTTAAGTTGCTTGGTTAGACAAAACACCATCAGGATTTTGATTAAATGAATAAGGAGTTGGAAGAGGAGGCTGAATGATAGATGTGCCATGAGGGGCTGGTGGTGTTGGATTTGGATCGCAGCGGAAGATATATATTGAATCATGGATCCCTTCATGATGCATATAGTTTTACTCAAAATAACATAAAAACATATCTCGAGTCCTTGATAGGCGTGAATGATATCACAGACAGATAAGAGTCTCACATGTGACTCCTCTAGCGGTATCCACACACACTAGATCACGAACTTGGCACGATCCGTTAGGTGCTAACATCTTGGATCGATAAAGCCTTGAAAGCACTACCAATCTCTTGCGATGAAAGAAATTGAAGAAGAAGTTGACGAGGGAGAAATCGAGAGAAGGAATTCGTCTTGAATCTTTTCCAAGGATGGCTATTAATAGTCTCAAAGGAATTTGAAGAGTTAAGATCTCAATTAATTCATCATTTATGATCTTCATTAATTAGGAAGATG
This sequence comes from Zingiber officinale, assembly GCF_018446385.1. Lineage (NCBI taxonomy): Eukaryota > Viridiplantae > Streptophyta > Magnoliopsida > Zingiberales > Zingiberaceae > Zingiber > Zingiber officinale. Next base: position 112,329,735 of record NC_055994.1, read on the forward strand.
AAGAGTTATAACCTCTATAAAATTTTCATTTATGACCTTTATTATGATGACTCTTTAAATTCTCTATTAATCATCAATACAATGACTTTTCGAATTCTCCATTAATCATCATGATTATGACTGTTCGTATTCTCTCTTCTTTATATCAAATAAATTCATATTTGATCTTGATCTCGACTAACTTCCGATATTTCATAATTAATTAATAATCCAATTAATTCTTATTTTAAAATAATAAATTGATTAATTTCAGTATCCACTGAAATAATCAATTATAAATAATGTGCATATCTACATGCTATACGTGCGACCTTATAGGTTTTATACACAAATGCAATGTAAATCCATACACAAATTAAGATAACCATCTAGCAACATATTCTAGCCACCCAACGTGATAAAATTAATATCAGTCTTAAACTATAAACTACCATGAACCGATGACTATGTAATTCAATCTCTTTATCTAAGTTTACATCCCAATTAATTCGGTACATTATGTATCATTACCAAATTAATTATTTTACTTGATTTCCAATATGTAATAGACTTCTCTTGAATGATAAATCATTCCTTCCATGGCCATGAATTTCGAGTCACTAATATCTCTATTAAGTGGCCAGGATGTCAACTCCTAATCCAACAGAACGATGAATTCTCTATTAACTCAATACTATTCTCTCTACGCATTGATATACACCCAACTACAATATTAATCACAATCAATTAAAGACTACTTTTAACGACATCAAATTATATAATTTCACGCATAAAATAAATGAATGTCTTAAGTCAAAAAAATCAATTACACTCGTTCATAATAGAAAAGATCAATGATGCTTAATATGTGGTCTCCTCTTAAGTGGGTTGCATCTAGTTTACCTTTAAGCTCAAGGCACTCCCAAGTATAACTTGGATATCTATCCCTCAGTCTATCTCGACCTAGTCATACTCAGTGTTGATCTAGATATCCATGTCCCTTTTAGATATCTATCCGATCAATAACTGTTTTCATATTAATATACCCATTAATCTGTGAGACTTTATCATTAATCATATACGTACAAAAAAATAAATAATTAATGATAAATACTTATCTTTATAAAATAATTATCCATAAAATACATAAGGAGTGTCTTGGTAGATAAGTACATACACTAACAGGTGGCAATGAATTGGAATTTGAATTGAACCAATCTGAATGGCTTATATAGGAGAAGGAATCAAAGAAGGACCAGAAATCAGAACAAAATGAAGACTGACCGGAGCTTCAATATAAGGGAAGGATAAACTAGATGCATCTGTGGTTGAGATGGCACTGACAGACTTGTGGCAAGAGTCATAGGCTGATCTGCAAATCTTGAGCTTTGAGATTCCCTAATAGTGTTTGAAGGATAGTCAGATTCTCCTGCTGGATCAAGGGATAAATCATGCAGAACCTGTTCTATTTTACTTACATTGGTTAGAGAACTATCAGCTGTATCTTTTCTTGCCGTCATTTCACCATTAGTAATCAATTCTTCCAAGCAACCTTCATTAAATCCTAGAATTACATGTTGCATATTGCTAATTATCTGCACATCGGATTGTAAATCTTCCATATCATGGATTTGATAAAGATTATTATTGTAAGCTTCATGTGCTTCAACTATGTCCCGGAATTGATCACAGTCATTTCCAGTCTCTCTTCATTGGTCTCAATAGGCCTTTCAACATCAACTTCATCAGTAATTTCATCATCATCGGATCATTAACCACCTTGGTCTTGTCTCTCATGTCTTGCTCAATCAACAAACTTTCACAAACGATTAAAGTCCCAAGGTCATCATCATAAAGTATCTCGTCAACTTCTTCCTTCAAATCATCTTCGAATATGTCAAGGTCATTTTGAGTGTCGAAGCTATTGTTCTTGTTGGAAAATTGGTTTGGTGACCATTAGGGATAGGATGGCTATTTCGCGAGTAGATTGTCGTAAACCAATTTCTCGAGTGAATAAGAAATTAATGTTTAATGAAGGGTTGCTCTAGTATGATCGGATGGAAATTTGATTCGCATACGAGTTGGATTCATGGATGAACGCTAACTGAGTATGTGGAATCATTGAGAGGTATGAAATTATAATTAATTTTATTGATTAATTTATTTATTGATTAAAGGATTAATTATTGTGATATTAATTAATTGATTAATTAATATTTATAATAGATTAAGTAAATAGTTAATCATAGTAATCAATTAAATTAATCATAATGAAGAGGTTTAAGTGAAAAAGTTTAAGGAAAAAGACATATCCCATATTTTTTCACCTCTTGGAAGAAACTTTTCACCTCCTGGGAGTAACCCTTCATCCCTATAAAATAAACCTCATTCCTTCCACTAAAAACACTCAATTCTCAAGTTGTGAATACTCCTCTTGGGTTCTCTTCTCTCTCTCTCTCCTCTTTTAAGAGTTTCAAGACTTTGAAAGTTTGACAGGGCTCGAAATTTAGAGTACTCCTATTTCGAGACGCAAGTTGTTGTATCTTGGGAGACGATTGCCAATAAACCATAAGCACCTAGGCGGGGTAATATCATCTTAAGGAAAGAAGGTCTAGTCTTCACCTCGACTTTAATACTCTTATCCTTAGGGATAAGTTTATCCAAAGGGGTTGTGTCGATATCCGAAGGGGTAACTTGATGACCGACAAGATTAAGTCGATAGCGACGTTACCAAGAAGGATATGTCTCTTACCCAAAGGGGTACTTCGATAATCGAAAGGGGATGTCAAGAGTATAAATGAGACAAGGTTTGCATCGCTATACCGAGCTCCACCGGTTAGAGTTATCGACTTATCATTGAGATGATTAACCGGGTCCAACTGTTGAATCTCACCACCAAAGATCCATATACCCATATTTCTCTTAGAGAAAAATATCCAAAAATCTTAAAATGATATTGGCAGTTATGGTGACCGTGGGTCCCACTTCTACTGGAGAAAAATTGGAGAAATTCTCTATAATTATCTTCAAGCGGTGACAGTAAAAGACACTATATTACTTGAAGAAAATATATCTTTTAAGGTTATACTATCAAAAGATGCCCCCAACACATCTAAAAGTGAACCTCAAGCGATGGGAGAATTACTCGCAAGGAAAAATAGAATTTTCCTATATGAGAACCATGCCCTAAAAGGATGGATAACAAAATTATACCATGGGTATATTGTAATAGTGATGGTCAAGGCTTTGTGAGGGTCATTTGACTAAAGTCACAAAGTTGAGGATAGTGAGTTTAAACTATCCAAAAAGAGGGCTAATAAAAGTCTTCAAATAGAAGATCAAACCCACTTAGTAAAAAGCTAGATTTGAGTCTAACTCAATAAGACCTAAGTGGAGGTCAAAATAGATGAGTTAGAAGGATTCTATCACATGTGTTGCAAGTGACTAAGAATTGAGTCAAATATCTCACGAAGAATAAATGTAATCATGGTCAGCACTCCAATCAAACGACTATAGTTATAGCTCGATAAGATTGGAAGACCAAGGGATGTATACTTCTTGAGTTGAGTATCACTCGAAGAGTAATACAATCTTGGTCAGCACTTCAATCAGACAATTACAGCTTTGACTTGATAAGATTAGAAGACCAAGGGATGTATACTTCTTGAGTTGAGTATCTCTCGAAGAGTAATACAATCCTGGTCAGCACTCCAATCAGACAACCATATCTTTGGCTCGATGAGATTGGAAGACTAAGGGATGTATACTTCTTGAGTCGAGTATCTGTCGAAGAGTAGTACAATCCTGGTCAGCACTCCAATCAGACGACTGCAATTTGGCTCAACGAGATTGGAAAACCAAGGGATGTATACTTCTTGAGTTGAATATCTCTCGAAGAGTAATACAATCCTGGTCAGCACTCCAATCAAACGACCACATCTTTGGCTCGATGAGATTGGAAGATCAAGGGATGTATACTTCTTGAGTTGAGTATCTCTCTAAGAGTAATACAATCTTGGTCAACACTCTAATTAGACGATCATAACTCTAGCTGAGTGAAATTGAAAGACCCAATGATGCATACTTTCTAGATTGAGCACGTTTTTGACAACAAGTGTAATCGTGATCATCATCCTGATTAGACAATCACAATTTTAACTCGGTGAAATCAGAAGATTGGAGTTATAGAGACTTACTTTTAAGAAATATGGAGGCCCTTGAAGTGTTTTATAAACACTAGAAATGTGGTTGAAAAAATCAACTAAGCAAGATCATCCATGGTGATTGAGGGAGAGAATGCAGGATACTGGTCAAGGAATGTTTCTCAAGGAAGAGCAACATTCCAATAATTGACTATATCACATTCACCTTAATTCAACAATTGTGGCTTAAACATTGAGGAGATGATAAGAGCTATGTTGATAAGTTTTGGGTTTATCCTGAAAATTGTGGGGGAAATTGTCCTCTCGGTAAACCACAAGCCCCAGTGAGATAGAAATGAAAAATCTCTATAAGGTATTGAAAGGTCATGAACATTCTAATGTGAGGGTTAACCACTGTGCCAATATATATGATAGATTATGGTATCTAAGAAATTATGAGAAAAACACTAGTGTAAAATGATAAGTTTTGAAATGACTTAATACCATTAAAGTAGTAGATCTCTAGTGGTAAAATCTCCATTAAATATGGAGAATTGTGCAGATCTGCTAGATCTATCAAGAGATCAATTATACTGCATGTCTAGGGGAATGAGTCTAAAACTCAACATTTAAATTGAGTAGTAGTAATCCAACCATGTTGACTGGAGATCCCAAGATCATGATTCAAAAGGGACAACTAAACTATAAGATTTGAGGCACTTAGGAGTAATTACTCTAACTCATTCCTAGAGACAAAAGGTGCAACCTGTGAAATGAGTCAAGGATGAACAAAAGTTATTAATGATTCCTATATATACCATAAAGGATATAATAGGGTATTGCAGGATACTCTTAATAGGAGATCACCTATATAAGTGTGAAGATGGGTTGCTTCAATGAAATACTTATGAATCCCAAGCTTTGTCCATGACCAAAACGGACATGATAGAGAACTAGTAAAAGCCTAGGGGGCTATTGTGTGGATATGATTGTCTTGGTTTACACCAATTGCTGAAAAAATCAAGACATTGTTCATTGGACAACCAAGTAAATCCGATTGTATTCTACTACGAAAGGTTCAAAGCCACAAGCTATCTTTCTTGATGTAATAGTCTTCCGATGAAACTCTTATTTGAGATTTGAAACTTATCCATAATTTTCATTCATGTGGGAGATTATTGGAAAATTAGTTTGGCGACCATTAGGGATAAGATGACTATTTCGTGAGTAGACCGTTGTAAACCAATTTCTCGAGTGAATGAGAAATTAATGTTTAATGAAGAGTTGCTCCAATATGATCGGACAGAAATTTGATTCGCATACGAGTTGGATTCATGGATGAACGCTAACTCGAGTATGTGGAACCATTGAGGGGTATGAAATTATCACTACAACAAATATGACTTTTTGCAGCGCATCATCAACGGCGTGCGGTTAGAGCGCGCCGTTAATAATAGTTTTTACAGCGTGCCCAATTATGTGCGCTGCAGATAGTATAATGTTTATACAAATGACGACATGCAGAAAAAATATGTTGCCAATAAACTTTTCTACATCGTGCAAAGTGCGCCGTTAAAATTTAATATTAATGGTGTGCAGAGTGCGTTGTTAATATTATTATACTTATATAAATGACGACGACCAAAAAATATACGCTATCAATAAATGTTATCTGTAAAAAAAAATATTAATAGTATGCTGCACACTATTAATATTTGTTTTAATTTTAAAATCCCTAAACTTTTGCTCCCACCTCGCGAGCAAATTCTTAGCCAAATCCCTAAAGCCATCTCGCGACTCCCTCTTCATCAAAATTTTTCCGCTGCAAACCTTACTCCTCTTCGCCAAAACCCTTCTTCTCTACTCGAAACCTCCCTCTTTGCCAAAATCTTCCTCTCTGTCGAAACCTTTTGCGCTTTTCCTCTGCACTCCACCATCTCTACGGCGCTCCTCCTTCATCACTCTCATCACCGCCCCTTAGTCGCCGCAAGATAACTACAACCTTGCGCTTTTTCCCTTATGTTCTTCAATGCCTAGCAATGTGAGTCCTCATTGCCAACCTCTTCAAAAAATTAAAAAGGGTTTTGATTGGATAAAAAACGTTCCTTTTGCCCTTGATTTCTTTTCAGCAAGGCTGATTCCAAAACTCAACAATGTATCGTGGAAGGGGAACTTTGGCTTGAGGGATGACCTCTCTGATCAATCGTATGGGAAGTCTCGTCAGTGGATTCTATGATGTTGGCGATGCCATCAAGTTCACCTTCCCCCTTTCCTTCTCCATGACCTTTCTCAGTTGGAGCGTTATCGACTACAGTGCCAAATATGAATCCACCAAAGAGCTCCACCACATCAAGGAGATCATAAGGTGGGGCGCCGATTACCTACTAAAAATCTTCAATTCTTCTACTGACACCACTAATAACATCGTTGTCGAGGTAAAGGAGAGCAAAAAAGGACAGTTTTTGTAGAAATTAACCCTAAATGGTGCTTTGAAATATTTAGTTTTTGTAGGTTGAACAAGGTTTAGCTTCAAGAGGATCCAAGCTAAACAACCACTACTCTTGGATGAGACCAGAGGACATTGATTATCGGTGCTGGTTGCCATCTGTTGGGCTAGGTGCTCTGACCTCGCCGCAGAGGTTGCTGCTGCTTTAGCTGTAGCTTCCATTGTCTTCAAAAATAACAAGGCCAACTCCTACAAGCTCGTCCATGGCGTTTTCACTCTTTGGAAGTTCGCCTCTAGAGATATCAAGCACAAAAATGTATAAATTGGACAATGGGATGCCACCTCGTATAATTCGACTAGTTTAGTTGATTCTTTGAAATGAATTCAATTCCACTTCGATACATATTCATCAACTTACAATGAAGTATTCATTATTCCATGGATTCTTTTATGTGGTAGTTTGTTCTCTTAGACAAACTTATGATCTTAATGTTAAAGGAATGTGAGATTGTCTTCGATTCATAGGCATCTTTTAGTTGAAAAGATGGAAGTATGCATGCGGAAAATTCACAAAGAATAGGAAGTAGAAGCCTAGATATGCCCAAATTGTATCGATATCTATGTGGTAATGTCTTTATGTTTGAGATGATTGCTAGAACAATGATGTTTGTGATGTTAGAGATACAATGTGTTGAAAAGAATGATGCAATTAGCAATGTAGTTGAGGGTTGTTTGTCATGCTCTAGTGTTTGTAGATGGTTAAAAAGGAGATTTTCAAGCAGTGATACATGGAAAATGTACAAAAGGGCGAAAAAAGAGAGAATATTTTCAAGTGTTACTGTACTATCTTGTCACAATTTTGTAGATATTTTAAATAGAATTTTATGCATCTATTTTTTAAATTTTTTGTAATGTAATGTGCTACATTGGAGTTTTAGCTGCACTTGTGCTGTTATTTCTCATCTAATCATAGTAGTATCTACTTTGCTCATCAACCAACATTTTATGTTATGGCCAAATTACTATTTTGTATTCATTACTTCATTCTTTTTATATAATGTTCACAATATTCTTCCTATATAATGTTCACAATATGTAAGACATAGACTTAGGGTTGTTCAATCTCTACACTATAAATTATTTTTAGAATAAAAATATTTGATGCTTTATTTCCTTCATTATATCTTGATTCTCTTTGTATAGTTGGCAACTTCTATGCTTATCTTTGTACAACTACTTTTGAGATTCTAACTTACTTTGTTGTGTAAATACATAGTAAATATTCGTATTTGCAAGACATGATATATTACTATTTTAGGTGAAAGACAAAGTGTTTCCTTTTAATTTTCAATCTTGTTAATTGTTTCAGATTCTTTACACACCTGTCAATATGTTATATTTTACTAGCAATCTAGGAGATTAAATGAAACAAAGTACCTCGCAAAGAAACTTTGCAATAGGAGTTAAATATCAAATGTGAAGTTGAGTATTCTCTATTCTTTTCATTCTATTTCTTGTTTGTTTATTCTCTTCAATAGGCCTTGTTGAATAGTATTTTTCTTTGTATCTAATGGGTGAATATGTTGTTGAAATGTAACACCATTTAGCTTATAACAAAGTAAATTTTCGAGTATATGTACAACATCAATTAGTCATGATAGTCTCAAATATTTAAGTGGGTTGTATAGAGTTTATCCATCCATTGAGCTTATGCAACTTTAGTCATAGTAATATTCAATTCTCATAATTCATTTTAATTACATCATTTAGAGTTATGTTTCCTTCCATTATCCTTGACACTTTCATCTCTATTAACTTGTCTAGCTATACAATATATAGCTTTGCGTAGAGCTAATGAAGGGACAAGATATAACCCTAAATAGTTGGGTAAAAAAAAATATGACTTATATATATATGGGTTAAAAAAGTTTGGGTTGCATGAGAAACTACATACTACTGCATTAACTTAAGTTAATCTAAAAAAAGTAGTTGTTTTAAAGGTATATATTATAGGCTCATTTTTTTTTGTATTAGTGAGCTAAAAGTTTAATAATCAATACCCCTTTTTTTAATCATTTTTAATACTATATGAGAGGTTTCTCACCAAATTGATATACCTTGTGCCCATGCTATTTATTTTGTTTTGTCATCTTATTTTGTTTTCTTCTTGAAAACATTTCAGTTTAATGCTCATACTTTTGATTTTCAACAAGTTTATTTTATTGAGCCCCCATTGATCACCTCCTCCTCATGTCTTTTGCTTTATTGACTTGGATAACGATCTTCATTGAGTCCTCAAATTGTTTTACACAGCCTCATGCATAGATTTATTTTCCTCTTGTGTTTCTTTTCTTTTCTATACACCAATAGATTGTAATAAAAATTAGTGTTGATATGGGTTAGGTTTTGTGAGTCTTCAGAGGAGGAAAGAAAAGGAAGAGAAGAGTCAAAGGAGGAAGGCCAATAACGGCCGAAACATACTTTCAGAACAAAGGTAGGCCAATATCGGTCGATACATGCCTGCCAAACGAAGGTAGGCCAATATCGGTCGATACTTGCTTGCCGAACGAAGGTAGGCCAATATCGGTCGATACATGCTTGCCGTATGAAGGTAAGTTAATAACGACCGATGCACACTCCAAAGCAAAGATAGACCAATATCGGTCGATACATGCCTGCCGAACGAAGATAGGCCAATATCGGTCGATACATGCTTGCCATATGAAGGTAGGCCAATATCGGTCGATACATGCTTGCCGTATGAAGGTAAGTTAATAACGACCGATGCACACTCCAAAGCAAAGGTAGACCGATATCGGTCGATACATGCCTGCCGAATGAAGATAGGCCAATATCGGTCGATACATACTTGTCATGTGAAGGTAAGTTAATAACGACCGATGCACACTCCAAAGCAAAGATAGACCAATATCGGTCGATACATGCCTGTCCAACCAAGGTAGGCCAATATCGGTCGATACATGCCTGCCGAACGAAGATAGGCCAATATCGGTCGACACATGCTTGCCGTATGAAGGTAAGCCAATAACGACCGCTACATACTCTAATGCAAAGATAGACCAATATCGGTCAAGAGGGTTCTTTCGAGCAAAGAACCCGCATAGTTCCTTCAATGAATACCTTAGAAACATGTTGAATAAAATGTTATTTTTTAACATAACAAAGATACAAACAGAAGGCACATGAAGGAGAATCATACATGAATATACCGAATAGAATAATTCATGATAGAGAATATATATTTTGGCGGGAAATATGCTTTCAGCTTGTCTTGCAGGCGCTAAACGACAAAGAAGGTACATCTGGGGTACAAAAAAGATTCCTTAAAAATCATCTTCCCCAAGTACGCAGCTGATGTCATAACGAACTCTAACAAACCGGGGTCCACTTCATGACTACGGAGGTTATATGAAGTGGTATAAAAGGGGGAATCCTCTCCGTTGGCGAGGTAAGTGGGCATCCCTAATTTTCTGGCTACTGTTCATCTTCTTTCTTCTTCCTTCCTCGACATCAAGGGAGATCACTAACTTGAGCGTCGGAGGGCCTAGCCAAGGATTCCCACCCCGGTCTTAGGTCACTGACGATAGTGTTGGTTGGTCTCTTGTGCGCAGAGAGCTTCAGGAGCTTGAAAAGTCGGTTTTCTCCTATTCGGACGGGAATTTCTTCCTACTTATTAGATTTCCTACGGTGATTCTGGTTTTCTTCCGATCCGCTTTGGGTTTCTCGGGTCGAGGTTTCACCGGCATTATTCCTCGTCATTACAGTGGGTTTCCTTCTTCCGGATCTCCTTCACGGTTAGCTTCTCAGACAGGATCAAATTTGGTGCCGTCTGTGGGAAACTTCACCTGAATCTGAGACTACGTGATGGAAGAAGCTGGGAAGTCGAATCTACTTACTATCAGTCGCGAGGATTTGGAGCTCCTCATTAATTCTTATGTTCAAAAAGCCCTGCAACAACAACAACAACCATTGCAAGCTCATACTGGGGCCACTCTGCCGACGGCTCATCATCCGGCGATATTAACTACTGAGCATCGGAAAGGCAAGGAAATGGAAGAAGAAGAACCTTTGTATTTTCCTCCAGTTATTGTTTCTCCAACCAGGCGTCCACGAGCCTTCCTTCGCACCCGAACATTTATATCAGACGTGACGAATCGGATCGCGATGGGGTTGGTAGTGCCTCGAACATTCTCTCACCCGAAGGAGAGCCAATCACCATTTTAGAAACCTCGAAAGAAAACGTGATCGACTGGGCATAATAAAATAAAAAGGACTGAACTTTTTTGACCATACCCAGGCTAAAGACAAGAATATTTTAAGAGTAAAAAGTTTAGAAGAGTGACAAATGTTAATCTGTCCGTGCAGAACATGACTTAGTATTTATTGAAAATATTTTTATTAACAAGGGCAATTGTGGTTATGTTAGATACATATTGTGGTTATAATATCAAACTATACTAATAGTTAAGATAACCTTAGCTATGATAAATGATATATAAGGTACGTTAAGAAGTGATGCACACAACACCACATTGTAAATGATAGAGGGATTCAATAAAAGCCTTTGATTAAGATACAAAAATTTATCTTTACACTTAGAATCTGATCAAATACATAACGTCACATTTCCTCAAGAACAACAAACCCCAAATAGATAACAAATATTACAAGCATAAACTCTTAGGGCACGCAGAAAATTTTAGTCCTGCTGGAGTCAAACTTACCATGGAGCAGAGATAGAAATAGCCCACTTCATTCGAGCTTGTCAAGGCTCATAAGAGGCAATATTTTGCCCGAGATGAAGAAAGCAACAAAAAACAAAAGCTCAAGGGCAACGAGACAGGGAAACATTGGTTCATTCCATGATGGAAAAGTAAATGTGAAAACCACTTCCCCTCTCAAGCCGTATGAGCTCAACAAGTGAAGCAACCAATTTTAGCCCAAGGGTGACATGTGCTGTGCCCTTCACACAACACCCCTGGGTCATTTGGCTGCCCCTATAAGTAGGAAAAATTTCTCTGAAGTTTCTTGGGTCCTTCAGAGCACCTGCATCTTTGGATAGAAGATTTGAACTGTGAAGTTTCCTCTCTTAAGACGATCCCTTGAACCTCTGAGGTAGCCGAAGAAAAAATCCCGATAAACTCATATATAGATCTCACATGGTCCAACAAAAGTTGCCTCCAAAAAGGAGGATCTATGACCATGGTCTTAGCAACAAAAAGTGGCAAGGAAGAAAAAGAACTGAGAGAGGTTGTGGGTGAAGAGAAGATTGTAGCCCTATTTAAAGGAGAAAAAGGCTTATAGTATGGTCACACTTAATCTATTAAAATAGTGGTACACAAAATCTGTGAGGTCATTTTCAAAATCTGGAGCAGAGTCACGGGTAGGAAAAAAACAAGATCATACTTCTGTCTAGTCAGTCGTCTACACCTCCTTCGACTAGACTTGAAGGGAAGGCTAGTGATATGAGTTAGGTTTTGTGGGTCTTCAGAGGAGGAAAGAAAAGGAAGAGAAGAGTCAAAGGAGGAAGGCCAATAACGGCCAAAACATACTTTCAGAACAAAGGTAGGCCAATATCGGTCGATACATGCCTGCCGAACGAAGGTAGGCCAATATCGGTCGATACCTGCTTACCGAACGAAGGTAGGCCAATATCGGTCGATACATGCTTGCCGTATGAAGGTAAGATAATAACGACCGATGCACACTCCAAAGCAAAGATAGACCAATATCGCTCGATACATGCCTGCCGAACGAAGATAGGCCAATATTGGTCGATACATGCTTGCCATATGAAGGTAGGCCAATATCGGTCGATACATGCTTGCCGTATGAAGGTAAGTTAATAACGACCGATGCACACTCCAAAGCAAAGGTAGGCCGATATCGGTCGATACATGCCTGCCGAACGAAGATAGGCCAATATTGGTCGATACATACTTGTCATGTGAAGGTAAGTTAATAACGACCGATGCACACTCCAAAGCAAAGATAGACCAATATCAGTCGATACATGCCTGTCCAACCAAGGTAGGCCAATATCGGTCGATACATGCCTGCCGAACGAAGATAGGCCAATATCGGTCGACACATGCTTGTCGTATGAAGGTAAGCCAATAACGACCGCTACATACTCTAAAGCAAAGATAGACCAATATCGGTCAAGAGGGTTCTTTCGAGCAAAGAACCCGCATAGTTCCTTCAATGAATACCTTAGAAACATGTTGAATAAAATGTTATTTTTTAACATAACAGAGATACAAACAGAAGGCACATGAAGGAGAATCATACATGAATATACCGAATAGAATAATTCATGATAGAGAATATATATTTTGGCGGGAAATATGCTTTCAGCTTGTCTTGCAGGCGCTAAACGACAAAGAAGGTACATCTGGGGTACAAAAAAGATTCCTTAAAAATCATCTTCCCAAAGTATGTAGCTGATGTCATAACGAACTCTAACAAACCGGGGTCCACTTCATGACTGCGGAGGTTATATGAAGTGGTATAAAAGGGGGAATCCTCTCCGTTGGTGAGGTAAGTGGACATCCCTAATTTTCTGGCTACTGTTCATCTTCTTTCTTCTTCCTTCCTCGACATCAAGGGAGATCACTAACTTGAGCGTCGGAGGGCCTAGCCAGGGATTCCCACCCCGGTCTTAGGTCACTGACGATAGTGTTGGTTGGTCTCTTGTGCGTAGAGAGTTTCAGGAGCTTGAAAAGTCGGTTTTCTCCTATTCGGACGGGAATTTCTTCCTACTTATTAGATTTCCTACGGTGATTCTGGTTTTCTTCCGATCCACTTTGGGTTTCTCAGGTCGAGGTTTCACCGGCATTATTCCTCGTCATTACAGTGGGTTTCCTTCTTCCGGATCTCCTTCACGGTCAGCTTCTCAGACAGGATCAAGTGTGTTTCAATAATTTTTTACGATTTAATGTACTTAATCTTATCTATGATTTAATGATTAATCTGAAGTATTCTTATTTTCCTTCTCATCTCATATATGCTTTATTAATTTAATCAAGTTTACTAACTAAAACTTTCATCATGATTAATTTGCAGGTTGTAATTTCCTTACATCAGCTGATTTCAATTGTGCCCTCTACAAGCAAAACAAATTCTACTAAAAAGTATATTCAGGTCGACAATCATGAATTCTGGTTCATGGGGTTTCTGAACTACGACACTATTGTGCACCATCTGCACAAAGCTTTGCGCCATATGAAAAAAGAAGCATCTCCGCGACTATAGATCCAGATGTTCCAACCATGTAACTTTGGTACTGGGCAATAGACTTAGGGTTTTTCTTTAGTTCATGTCAATATTTATATTGTTGTTTAGAGAAATTGATGAGTTTTGTAAAATGATTATCATGAATAAAAATTATGTATTCATATTTTGATTTTATTTTATAATTTATATTCTATTTTAAGTGGTGTATGAATTGGGATAATGTCTAAATTTTAAATTTGTATTATATATTTTAAATAAATATTAGTGATAATTATATGGTATTTTAACTGTGGTGCACAATATATGCTGCGGATATTATTTTCCGCGATGTGTAATGCATGCCACGGATATTATTTTTTGCGGTGTCCGTTGCGCGCCGTGGATAATAATATCCGCGGCATGCAAGGCACTTTCTGCAACGTGCAACGCATGCTGCGGATATTATTTTCCACGGCGTGCAACCATATCCGCGGCATGCATTGCACACTGTCAATAACCTATAACTTTCAACATCTTTCAATTGTGCAGCATACAATGCGCATTGCTTAAAGCAAATTTGCGCATTGCGAAAAAAAAGTCATTTTTGTTGTAGTGTATAATTAATTTTATTGATTAATTTATTGATTGATTAAAGAATTAATCATTGTGATATTAATTAATTAATTAATTAATATTTATAATAGATTAAGTAAATAGTTAATCATAGTAATCAATTAAATTAATCATAATGAAAAGGTTTAAGTGAAAAGGTTTAAGGAAAAAGACACATCCCATATCCTTTCACCTCTTGGAAGAAACCTTTCACCTCTTGAGAGTAACCCTTTATGCTTATAAAATAAACCTCATTCGTTCGACTAAAAACACTCAATTCTTGAGTTGTGAATTCTCCTTTTGAGTTCTCTTCTCTCTTTCTCCTCTCTTAAGAGTTTCAAGGCTTTGAAAGTTCGACAGGGCTCGAAATTTGGAGTGCTCCTATTTCGAGATGCAAGTTTTTGTATCTTGGGAGATGATTGTCAATAAATCATAAGCACCTGGGTGGGACAATATCATCTTAAGGAAAGAAGACTTAGGTTTCACTTCGACCTTAATACTCTTATCCTTAGAGATAAGTTTACCCAAAGGGGTTGTATCAATATCCGAAGGGATAACTCGACGACTGACAAGATTAGGTCGGTAGCGACGATACCAAGAAGGGTATGTCTCTTACCTGAAGGGGTACTTCGATAACCGAAAGGGGATGTCGAGAGTATAAATAGGACAAGATCCACATCTCCATACCGAGCTCCACCGATTAGAGTTATCGATTTATCGTTGAGATAATTAACTGGGTCCAACTGTTGGATCTCAATATCAAAGATCCATATACCCATATTTCTCTTAAAGAAAAATATCCAATAGTTCTTCATGACAAAACCTAATTATCCCTGGAACAAAGTTTGAGTATAACCAAAAGGTAGAAATTGACTTTTCATCTTCTTTTTTATCTTCTTCTAATCTTTGATCTTGGTCTTGCCTTGTCGGTCTCGTAAACATCGCAAATGCTCCCACCATGCTGATGCTAAACCTTTGAGCTTGAAGACAATTATTTTCACCTTTGTCCGACTCAAAACTTGCTTATAGTTTATTAATCCAATTAATAAATTTTGTCTATGACATACCAGAAAATTGGTATAGATTAACTCGAAGTCTGAGGTCTCCATGTCGGTCCTCTCGACCACATGTCACATGATCTTCATGATTTCACCATTTTCACTAGGCATTGGGATAAATATATGACTTGCCTCTATAAAAATACTCACTCCTCAACTATCTTTCACGGTGTTTGGCTTCCTCCATCCGAATCTATCTACCATGACCACGACAACCTTCCACCATTGTCCTCTAGGTATTTTTTGGAAAAAAAAATATTATTTAATAATTGAGTACTAATTATTCAAAGAGCTAAATGTATATTTTTATATATACTCGGACTAAGATAAAAAAAAAAAGGAAAGAAATCCTAACATATAAACTTCAATTCTATTAAAAAATAAATTCATAATCCTAAAATTTTTAAGTGAATTAAAAAATATTAAATATAAAAGATAGAAATTATTAAAAAGATCTAAAATACTTAAATATAAAAAAGGTGAAAGTTAATAAAAATAATAATAATAAATTATGGATCATTATACATCTAAAGCTCAGTATTTTGGATTCAGATCCACAAAACAAAACAAATGCATCCATCCAAATTATATTTTTTATATAATAAAATTATGATATGATTTAAATCGTTTAGATGTTTATAGATTTTTTTTGGTTGGTAAGAAAGGACATTTAGTATTAGAAAAAACAAATGAGAATGCCATTTGTTTTATTGATTCGGTGAAGAAAAAAAATGTGTTTATGATTTTTTTTTTCTTCTAATTTATTATATGACTTGATTTATTTGATTTGATTTGATGTTATTTAAGGAGCAGGGTCATGTCAGGACTCAGGAATTGAATCATGTTCATCATCATACCTACCATAATTATTGGTAATTAATCATATATGTGAGGTGGGCTACAGCCCAATATAGTCTAACATAAATCCGTCTCCACAACCAACAATTATCTAGTCCGCCATTAATTCCCCTCAATCATACCAATTACTTCCCTTCTTTGATCATCGATTTATTATACGAAAATCATTATGGTTCTCCACCCGGAGCCCAATATATATATACCAGTTGTCAAAGATAATGCCAACCTATATACTCGAGTTGAATTTAAAAACAAAATTTATTGAAGGATCAAGTCTCTAAATCCTAACCTATATATTAATATAATACATAATTGTCATTAAGATTAAATCTTAATTACGTGATTTAATACATGGTGCATTAAAGGGAGTTTTGAATTATTGGATGTGAATTACATGTGTAAATTCAATAATTTGATTCATTAATATTAATGGATTTAATAACTTGATTCGGTAATATTAATAGATTGGTAATGTGTTAGATCGAAAAAGCACTACAAGAGAGAGGGAGGGAGGGAGGAGAGGGGGGGAGGTGAATAGTATGCTTCATATGTATTTTAAAAATCGTTTGAACTATAGAATCATGCAGTAGAAATAATAAAGACAAAATATATGACAGTTTTATTTGATTTGTAATCCAGTGACTACTACGCCCATAATCAGTTTGACCACTTTTGTTAGACAATCACTATCAATCCGTTTCTTTTATAAAAATTAGGTTTGATAACAATCTTACCGACCCTAAATATAAAGCGTACAAAGAAACGAAGTGAAAAGTAAGTAAACAACTAATATGTTACCAAGATACTAGGCTCGTTTGAACTCGTAGCAGTTTCATAGCGTTGTTGTGTCGATGTAGCGTGAGTGCAGCAACTTCTCATAGTTGCAAAAGGGTAGTATTGAGGCTCTCGGGGCTATGCTGTAGCGGTAGGGCATTTAGGTTGTCACCCAGGCATCCGCGGTTTGAGCCCCAACTATGGCGAATTTGCAGGAATTTTTCCTCCAAATGAGGCACACAACTAAAGGATGTTGGGCTTCTGGGCTGCTCGCTGCGAGCGCTTCCCGATTTACCCTGGTGACCAGTGGAAAACTTCCGTGGGGTCGGGACGGTCACCCCAGGCTCGACGTTACCCAACCTGATTAATCAAGAAAAAAGGTAGTATTGAGTGTGAATCAATGCCTTGAAGCCTCTAGTCGTGACATCCTTTTATAGCATAGTTCGGGCACTTGGATCGGTACAGGGTGCCTCTAGCAAACTCTATCCAATTCGCTAATTTGGCCACTTAGGGTGCTTGGAACCCTTTTTGGCACTTGGCAGCTGTTGTGGTGAACTTTGGTCGAATCTTTATCTAGCTTTTACTGCGACGAGTTTATCCCTTCTCAGACTCTTGGATTCTTTAGGGCACCTGGAAGTTGACGTGTACTAACCAACCAGAATATGCCATCTCATTTGGATGCGGGGCTGTACTTCGGGAAGTTAGGGTGCTTGGGACCAATAGTGGCGCCTAGACCTTCGGGCACTTGGAACTATTTCGGGCACCTGAAGTCCCTTTTTCGACAGCTCTCATACTTAGCTTCCTACAACACAATGCTAACACAAGCATAAATAATGAGCATTATTGCCAGCTCTATGAGCTATCCGCTCATAACTTAAGTCTCCCATGAAACCTTCGGTTGGGTTAATGTCTACTTCTCTCTTTACGAGAGTGTGCCCTCACCACTTCACACGAGAGAGTTTACCTTATGCCAAACCTTGATCCACTCGACTTGTTTGGACTTTTACTCAGCTAATAAGGGTACAAACAAATCGAATTGAGACGAATAATATGAAAATATTGATATTTGAGTTTGAGTTCGAAAAATATATATGATATTCGAAGCTCAAAAATACAAATAGTTTTGACTTGAGCTCAATTCAAAATAAAATTTGAGCTTGAATTTGATTCAAATTGTTCGAACCTTGATTTGAGCATATTTAAACTATAATTCAAAATGACTTAAATTTGAATTCAGTTTTAATTATTTGAACCTTAATTTGAATTTATTTAAGTTAAAATTGTGTAAAAACAATTAGAATTCAATTCAAGTTTAGCTTGCGAGAGGCTCATGAACAATCGAACAAAATAGTATAAATTTGAATTCAGCTAAAAAAAAATATTTGAATATGTTCGAGTTCGGTTCGAATTCGATAATTTTGAATACGAATTGAATATTTTTCGATCTGGCTCGAAAAGCTCACGACCAAGCTCTATTCATTTGAATCTTTATCAGCTAATCTTGACCCTCAGGACTTTCCGCTAGACCTTCAGCCCTCGACCCGTCTAGACTTTTCACCTGGTGTCCACGACCCCAAGACTTCCCGTCCGATGTCCTTGACCCGACAATGCTTCCTACTTAATCCCTCCGACCAGGACTTCTTTGCTTAGTTCCACTAACCAGGACTTCCTTGCCTAGTCCTACCGACCAAGACTTCCTTGCCTAGTCCTAACTAGGACTTTCCTGTAAGCTTGATCAACATGTTAGAATATCACAAAATTTAACTTTGACTTTTTGCCAACATCAAAACTTATGTTTAATCGTATGGTACTTCTTATAACAACATAATGGGATATAGACTTTATGGTAGATGGTCTCTATAGGATGAGCTGGTATAAGAAGTCAAAATTCATTTGGGCATGATGCTGAATTGTTGACTATTCTTCTTCCTCTTTTCTCTTCCCCATTGAGACAAGACTACGGTTGTTGCCCAAGCCCCTATAAAAGATTCTCCGCTACAAGTATAGGAACTCTGTCCTATAACAAGTACAGGAATCAATGACATTAGCTTTGGATTCAGGTAGCCCTTTTGATTGCAATTGTTTAGTTTCAATTTGTTGCATTGATGATGATAACTAGGTCCGATAAATGCATCATTGGGTTTCATTTTTAATGTATCGTAAAGCTTTCAATTGGTATCAGAGCTTAAAATTAATTTATCATCGTCTTTACGACATAAGGATCAAATTTCAATAATTTGGTAAGTATACATTGATTCTTCATTCAATTTCCTTGTGGAGCTACGAATCACTGTATATTTGTCGAATATATGATTTATATAGTGCCTAAAACTTGGTTCATGTAAATTTGATTAAATCAAGTTTCATGTTATTTAATTTATTTTAATGTTATCATAAATGTATTTATACTAAAGGGTCTAAATAATTAATATGCTAAGTAATGAATTAATAGACCCGACCAAATTGGCTAGCAAACCATCCTTCTCTACCCTTTAAATATATTTCTTTATATGTTTATCCCATGCTAGTGAATGTTTGAATTTGCACAGTTTTTAGACATATTAGATCTATATGGTGTAGGGTAAGGAGGAGATGGAGGGATTTGATGGGTGAACTATTTCGTACCAGGCAGTGCACATTCGATAGCTTTATTATTTCTTTGTATGATTTATGTTATTTTTCCGCATAAAGAGGTTGGTTTTTTTTTTCTTATTTCTGCTATTATTATCTTTGAGTCGGCAAGGTATTTGATTATTATGTCTTTGGGGGTCCTTTTAATTAATTGTTTGGTTGCATACTCTGAACTTTTGGAAATTTAGCTAATATCATGATGTCCATATAGGATTGGTTTATTTGTTGCTAGTTGAACTGTTTTAAAATGCCCAAATCTGGAGTTGGTTTAGGGAATTTTCGGAATTTCAGAGGTTTTGATTTGAATGATTTCGAAAACTACATGTTTAAAAAAACGTTGGGATGTTTCAATTTAATCTAGATTTTGAGTTTTTTGCATTATCTTGTGAAGAACATGAAGAACAACGCCGATTTAGAGTTACCATATCGTTCTCATGATGAAAATGGGTGCAGAAACACAATGTTTCAAGTTATGTGAACGACAATCATTTGATATCAATTATCAATCAATTGCTAATGCAAATTTAGGCACAAAATGACTCCTAATCTATTGATGGGTTTGACTAATACTCACTAATCAATTATTGCAAGTGCCAATCAATTATTGGGCCCAAAGTTACGCACAAAATGGTTCATAATCGATTAAACAGTTAAACTAATGCTCATTAGTCGATTGTCATAAGGATCAATCGATTGCTAAGCCTAAAGTTGTGCATAGAAGGTATCGTAATCAATTAGGCTGTTTGACGGGTGAACACCAATCAATTGTTGTAATGTACTAATCGATTGTTGCTCGTAGGATTGTCCACAGAAGGTCTCATAATTGATTTGCGGGTTCGATTGATCGATATTAATTGATTTCTATAATCACTAATCAATTGTCGTGGATGAACTGATGAACAAAAGTCTTATAACTTAATCGGTGAACTCGACTATGGTGGGGCAATCAATTGCTAAAATTGGGCAATCAATTACCCTATTTGGGAATCAACACATAAGAAGTATCAATTGATTGATATTCGTGAGCAAATGATTGATAACAATATCAATTGATTGGTAACTATTATTAATTGATTGTTGATAGTAAAAATGAGTTTTCTCAAGTTTTTTTTGTATGTATCTTAGCATTTGTTTCTTAGTCAAATTAATACTATCGCAAAAGCGAGAACTATTTAGTAGACTTAGGGTATTTATGTGTGTGTATATATATATATACACCGATTAGGCCAAAGGAAAATCATTCTTTATGCCAAATATATATTTAAGGAAGTTCACAAATCAAGTCTAACTTTTTTTTTTTTGATAAAGATAAAATATATTAAGAACTATCATGATTTTATATGGTGAGTACTTAAAAATCTAAAGACATGCGTTTGGACTTTCATAAACATCCTCTTGTTACGAAGCCGTAAGTGTAAGACTACTCGCCAGTAATAAAAAGATATCAAACCCACAATGATTAGATATAAGCACTAGAGACTAAACTCAACAAATTAGCTAAACGATCAGAATTTTTGCACTTAAAATAAAAGGGAAGTAATAGTAGAGAAAGAGAGGGAGCAAGTTGCTTGAGGAAAGTTGGTTGAGAAAAATGTTCTAGGAGTTTGGTTTCGTTGTAATATTAATCAATGTATTAATAATTACCTAATGCCCATCCTCTATCCTTATGCGCATACATGAAGTTTAATTCAATATTGACATTACCCTGCGATGGTCATAATGGAGTGCTATCTCTATTAGTATCTAATGCTACCGAATGAACATGGTCCGGTTAATGGGATACCCTTGTCACTATGGTTCCTCGGTCATACTTTACTAGAGTCCACAAAACACTTAATAACATAGATCTAGAAATAACCCATTACGCCTAATTCAATGTTTTCTTGTGTAGAATCATCCTCCCTTTCAAGGTGATACCCTAAAAGTCTGGTTAAAGGGATACCCTTATTACTAGAGCCTCCCGATCATATTTCTAGAGTATCCCCTTATGAGGTGGATAAAAAATACAATCATTTAATCAAACATGAGATCTAAGCACAAAAACACCATACACACATAAGATCAAATGAATATAAGGTATAAACATGTCATATGGATAAAAAATTGGCAAATAGAAAGAGTATACATCAATTACACATCACAACTACTCCCTTGATCCTAGAACAAAAAGATATACTCTATGACAAGAGGAGATGAATCCAAAGACATTGAAATTGCAAGCTTAAAACCCAATATAAAGAAAAGAGGAAGAAACCCTTATCCAAGGCATCAAGTGACCTTCAAAACCAATCCTGTACTTCTTGAGTCGAAGGAGATGGCAAAAATGATTTTGGATCTTCAATATAGGTGCAAAAGAGGCATAGATCTGGACCAAGATGGGTCTCCTAAGAGGGAGAACCTTCCTCTCTTTGAAAAGGGGAAGCACTCCATTTTTATAGACAAGGGCATGACCTGTGTCACGATCGTGCCTTTTGGCATAGCTAGGGTATGAAGCTGTTCGGGTTGAGAAGCATGGTCGTGCCAATTGGCATGACTACCCCTTGATTGGGCTCTGGATACTTGGCATGACCCAATCTCACTTCAATTATGAAAATTTGGCACGACTGTATGAAACTACATGGTCTAGGCTTGCTTGTGCTATGGTAGAGTGGCATGGTCGTGCCCCTTTGGCATGACTAGGGCTTGCTTGCCCACGGTGTAGAGCCACGACCATGTGAAACCACATGGCTAGGTTATGCTCTTCTTCTTAGATTGCTCTGAAGCACATCTCAACTCCATTTTCACTTCAAAAATGCATCCTGCCATCAGTAAAGCAAACAAAGAGTAGATCTCCGATAAAGGAAATAATTATGCTGAAAATATGATAAGGAAGAGTGAAATAGCATAGTACATATTCAAGGAAAACAAGTGAATATGTGTTAAAGCATGCATAAAAGTATATGTAGTCTACGCATATCACCTCTCAACACATGGAATTGATCTCTCATATTTACATTAGTTATGGATTTGCCATATCAAGTAGATCATGCACATGATCTTCAAGAGTCGCTCCTTGTTGAGCAAGGTATCCCATGGCACCGCCCTTGGAAGTTCTCAAGCAGGGTTCCTACCATCATGAATCTCAGTCATAGGTGTAGCCATCTCTGGACCTCTCCCCATATAGGTATGATGGCAGAGCAATCAAAGAAGAGGTGGTCCACAATCTCATCTTCCCTTTGGCTGTAACAACCCAAATTTCCTCATTTCGAGTCCTAATAGTACTTAAAAATATTTAGAAATGCTTTAGAAAAATTCTAGAGATTTTTTATAAATTTTTAGAGTATTTTTATGCAATTTTTGGAGTTCGTTTGGTATTTTTACCAAAAAAAACAAGTTACAAAAAATAAAGAAAATTAGCCGAGATTCGAACATGCAACCTCCGGCCGAACCAAGCCTTAAGCAAATCCGGCTGACCAAGTGGTCAAGCAAGCAGTTCTGTTTAAAAAGGGTAGCAAAATTTATTTAAGATAGTTAACAGAATATTGGATTATAAAAGGAATAAGTTGATGTTGGATTTGTCTGTTTAGAAAAGGTAGCGAATTTATTTAAGATAGTTAACAGAAATATTAACTTATAAAAAGGGAGAACTTAGGGATTATTTTCCAAAACCTAAACCTCTCCTCTCCTTTTCTCTCCCGACGGCACAACATCTCCTGTTTGGGCGAAGGAAAAAAGGGGGGGGGATCTAGGGTTCCTCTCCGGCGGCCGGCCAAGGGAGATTTCCGGGAGATCTTCACATGGTTGTGATCCTCTCGTCAAGGGGAAACCGTGAGCACGAAGGAGGGGTCGAAGCTTGCAATTCCCACAAACCCTAGAAGTTTTCTTTCCGGTTGTAAGCCCAAGAACGCAAAGGTAAGTGCTTCTCACCTGCAGTAGGAGTAGTTTCAGACCTTTGTTCTTCTTGAATTCGAAGCATGAGAAGCGCTTATAGTGCAGATTTTTAATTAAGCCTATAGTGCAGATTTTAATTAAGCTTATAGTGCAGATTTTTATGTAGGCTTATAATGCAGATTTTAATTAAGCCTATAGTGCAGATTTTAATTAAGCTTATAGTGCAGATTTTTAATTAGGCTTATAGTGCAGATTTTAATTAAGCCTATAGTGCAGATTTTAATTAAGCTTATAGTGCAGATTTTTAATTAATCTTATAGTGCAGATTTTTATTTAAGCTTATAGTGCAGATTTTTGGTGGAATTTATAGTGCAGATTTTAATTAAGTCTATAGTACAGATTTTAATTAAGCTTATAGTGCAGATTTTTAATTAAGCCTATAGTGCAAATTTTAATTAAGCTTATAGTGCAGATTTTTATGTAGGCTTATAGTGCAAATTTTAATTAAGCTTGTAGTGCAGATTTTTAATTAAGCCTATAGTGCAGATTTTTAATTAAGCTTATAGTGCAAATTTTTATGTAGGCTTATAGTGCAGATTTCTTATAGCTTAAAATACAGATTTATTTAGTGCAGATTTCTTTAGAGCTTGTAGTGCAGATTTTTGGTGGAATTTATAGTGCAGATTTTTGGTGGAACTTGTAGTACAGATTTTTGGTGGAACTTATAGTGCATTTTTTAAAGAAAAAGATTATAGTGCAGTTTGGTTAAGTATTATAGTGCAGAATTTATGTTTGCATAGTATGCAGAAATAGTGTAGCATAGAATGCAGAATCTTGATTAGTATAGTATGTAGAATTTTGATTAGCATAGTATGCAGATTTTTGTTTATGCATTTCAAAGTTAGAATTTGTTTAAACATTTCAGTTTTTAAAGAAGCATTCTTTTATTAGAGATATCAACAAGTATAAGAAAGATAAAGAAAAGAAAGAAAAATGCCAAGACCTTAAGTAGATCCCAAAGTCAAGACTTTAGGGATTTTGACACACAAGGTGCTCGTTAAAATGCCAAGGCATTTAAAGAAGAAGTAATTAAGATAAATCAGCTTATAAATCAGTATTTTACTTTTATCAGTGGCACTATGCTAGACTCTTAATTGTCCTTGGGTTGGGCTCCTATAGTCTTCCCTAGGCTTAGATAACCTAGTAAACCCTACTAGATTCGGGAAGAACTATCTCGGGTCTAGTTAGGGATGCGCGCATAGCAAATACAGTTGTCGGGCCCATCAGCAGTTTGATTATTATTTTTATCTATTATGAAAATAGTTTTCAAAACTTCACAAATAAGTTTTAGATTTATTTTATTCACATGCATATTCGAGTTTTGTGAGTTAGATAGCACTTACTAAGCAATTTTGCTTATAGTTGCATTTATTCTTACTGCAGATAAAGGAAAGGAAAAGTTATAGCAAAGGAAGGCGACAAGGAGGTGCGGATGGATGTGTGATGCCTGGACTATAGAAGCCTTGGGATTTAGCATAAGAATTTATTAACAAAGAGTTGAGTAGAATGTATTAGATGAGTCATTTAGTCTTCCGCTGCTAGTTAATTGTATGTTTTGAGTTTTTTTAGAGTTTATGTATTGATCTTTACATGTGAACAACTCTAATTAAGTAAAGTTAGTAGTCCAGTAGCGCTCTGCCCTCATAGTCCAGTAGTGAGGAGGGTGGGGTGTTACATTGGCACAACGAGCATGTCTTGCACTCCATATACACTAATCTGTCCTTAGTACAAATCTTGTCAATCACAAGTAGCCACATGAAGAATTCTTGCTTTAACATGATGTATGGCTTCCATACTATTGTTGTTGAAGGCTTCACAACACTATGTGGCTTGAAGAAGCCACATTCGGTTGCGGTGCCTCGTCGATGCTTCAGAGTGAACCATGAGCAGAGAAGGTCCATGTTCCTCCTGGGTGCCTTCGCTCTATGTGCCACCTCCACAGTGGGTACCTCCACAATGGCTTGATGAATCTATGTGAGCTTCTTGATGAGCGGATGTCGAATGTCTTAGCTTGCTACTCCCACAAGTTGGTGCTAGATTTTGAGGAATGTCCTAAGACAATCACCTTATGATTTTGGTATTTATTTGATAAACATAGATTCACTATTTGAGTACATATTATATGTTTGAATAGTCTTAAACTCATTTATTGAATGTCTATAATACAATTCATAACATAAGAAAATTTATGATTGGATCACAACTTGTGATTATCGCTACATGTGTAATTATGAATGTATTGAAATTTTCCTAGTTGTCCAATTGGTGTATTCAGACATCATCAATTCTATAAGACTAGCATGAATTATACTCCTTGATTTGGACAAGTAGCTATTTCTCACTAGCTGGAGACATTGAGATTTGAGAGTTAAACGTGGATGCTAGTTATGCTAACTAGTTCATTGGAGTGACTTGCTATAAGATTTTATATGGTTCTCTACATATATGGATATGTCTGTGAAGTTCTTTCTGTAGGACTATTATACACTAGAGGGAAGGGTGAATAGTGCTCATGACTTTCACGTTCGTTTAAAAACAATCGAAGAGATAAAGGCAGTGGAATAAAGGCAGAAAGAAAATAAGACAATGCCAACACTATGATTTACTTGGTTCGGAGCCTATGACAACTCCTACTCCAAGGCCCGCACGTGAGAGTGCTTTCGATGGGTAAATACTATCAATTTGAATAAGTTACAAATGTGAATAAGTAATTAAGTACAAGTAACTTGATAATTAAATAATACTGATGACTTTAGAAATATATCTTGAATGTAGTTGTCATCGGAATAGCTTTTAGGCGTCAAAGAGGTGTTTTCTGAATAACACGCAGAAGCAGAAGTTGTTCAGAATGTTATTTTTTAGCCTCTGGTCGAAGGCTACTTTTATATCCTATTCCAAGTGATTGGACCACCCCCGAGCACCCAAATTGTGACGTATACCCATCCAATCAGTACGCTCCAACTTAGCAACCAGATAAACTTCGATGTTCCTGGCGCCCAGACCAGTTTTGGGTGCTCGGACTACAAAGGCACCTGCCCTAGCGCCTCACCCAAGAGAAAGCTTCCCAGGCACTAGGAGTAGCTCTCGTCGCCCGGACTCTAGGCACCCGAGCTCTTAGCGCCTGAACTTCGGGCACCTGAACTCCAGGTGCTCGAACTCCCTCCGGGCGCTTGGACCACCAATTTCAATACTTCAATTTTCAGACAGTTTTTGGACTGTCCGGTCCTAACTTTGAGTTTCGTTGAAACTTTAGGTCAGACTGACACCTACTGTTCCCTCTTCGGGGAACACGTCCTTATCTACTCCTCTCAGGAGAAATTACCTTTTTCCAGATCGGTCTTCCAGATCGTCTGGACTTTTGCTTAGCATCCTAGACTTCAAGACTTCATGTTGAACATCCGCTTCATGACCCGTCTAAACTTTCACTTGGTCTGCGACCCCCAGATTTTCACCTAGAGTCCTCGACTCTAGGATTTCGCCCAAAGTTCTCGACCCGTCAAGACTTTGCCCAGTCCCTTGGATCAGGACTTTGTTGCTTAACCGTAGCTAGGACTTTTTATAACCTAGGGTTACCACTTCCTAGGACATAGGGTTAACTCCCCCTAGGGTTTTCCACCTGCCTAGAATCTATTGGTGCAGTTAGCACTAACGGTCTAACTCAGGTTTTGATGAATGACAAAATATGTTAAGTAAGTTTCATTGTTATCTAACACTCTGACCGAGTGTGCAGGAGAAGCCCAGACAGGTCGACGGGCTGACCTGATGTCTGGCACGAAGCCCAGCTAGGTTGACGGGCTGACCGGATAGCTGGCACAGAGTCCAAATGGGTCGATGGGCTGACCAGACGTTTGGCACGAAGTCCAGCTAGGTCGACGAGCTGACCGGATAGCTGGCACGAAGCCCAGACAGGTTGAAGGGCTGACCGGATGTTTGGCAAGTAAGTGGAGGTAAGTCATTAGAGGGGAGTGACTGTGAGGGTGCGTTCCCGGGAAGGGAACATTAGGCGTCGATCTGACTTAGATCCATTTTGGATATCTAAGTCGAGATCGTGATTAGATTCCGGTCTCGAAGAGACGGAATCTAGCTAATACTCTACTTGTTAATTTTAAACTATACTAACACTTTGTTTTGTAGGACATATATATCATATGTTTTCTCTGGACTAATGTTTTCTTGTAGGAAGGAAGTTGCTGGAAAACTAGGGTCTGGGCGCTCGGGATGGATCCGGGTGCCCGGAGGTCCGGGTGCCCTGAATAGGTCCGGGTGCCCGGAGGTAAATTTCTATCCTCAACGTCGCCTCGCCACGTGGATCATCCTGGTTGGGTCGGCTACGTCATATTTAGGGCACTCGAAGGGATCCGGGCGCCCTCCTATATAAGGAGGGTAAAGGCTGAAGCTCAACACAACAACGAACAATCTGCTCTCCTGTGCTCCTGCGACGCTGCGAAAGATCTCCGACAAGTTTTGGTTTTCTTATTATTCTCTTATTGTCGGTTTTATTTTCCTTTACTAAAATTCCTGTACTGCATTTGTAAATACACTTCAAATTATTAGTAATTGCCCATCGAAAGCACCCTTGCATGCGGGCCTTGGAGTAGGAGTCGCCAAAGGCTCCGAACTAAGTAAATCTTTGTGTTTGCTTTAGCTTATTTATTTTCCACTGCGTATCTTGTTGTTTTTAATCGCTATTCACCCCCCCCCCCCCCTCCTCCTCCTCCTCCTCCTCTAGCGAACTCATCGATCCAACAGAATCCACTAGGACTTTTGCCTAAAAACACTTAGGACTTTCCTGCAATCTCATTCACACTTGTTAGACAATAAGTAACCTTAACTTTGAACCCTTTGTCATTATCAAAATACAAGTTCGATCATTTGGTGCTCCCAATAATCTCCTACTTTTTTTATTATGGCAACTAGAATAGATACCAAGTAAATTATAGGTATCATTTTTTAAGGCAAAAAAAAAATGTTACTCACTCCCCCTTAAGTATTTCTTTTTCTCAAAATAAGGCTTTTTTACTTTACTTTTAACACCTTTCTCCCCCATTGACATATATCAAAAAACTATTAAGTAGAAAGAAAAGTTGAAAAAACTTTAAATTTGAGAAGTTAACTTTTTAATCTTTTCCTTTAAGCTCCCTCTAAAAGTAGCACTTTACTTTTCTTTTTTTTTTAAAAAAAATATATTTAGCTTTCAAAGAGTTTCTTAGAAAAACTTACTAGATATTTAGCTTTGAAAAGAATATTTTTAAAAAATATTTAGGTAAATACTTAGCTTTGAAAGATATGCTTTTGAAAAATACTTAGCTTTGAAAAGATTTTCTCTTTAAAAAAACATAGCTAAATACTTAGCTTTGAAAAGATTTCCTTTTAAAAAAATACTTAGCTAAATACTTAGCTTTGAGAAGATGTTCTCTTTAAAAAAAAACTTAGTTAAATACTTAGATTTGAAAATATTTTCTTTTAAAATTTTTTTTAGCTAAATACTTTGCTTTAAAAAGATTTTTTTTAAAAAAAAAAATTTAGCTTTGAAAAAAATTTCTTAGAAAAAAAATCTTACTAAATATTTAGCTTTGAAAAAGATTTTCATATAAACTTTTGAAGAAGTATTTGATTTTAACTTATGAACTTTCTTTTGTAATATCACCCCACAAGAAAACTTAAAAAAAAATTAATTCCCTATTTTTCTCTCTCTCATAAAAAGTTTAAGTAATTTATAGGGGATAGTGAGCTTAAATAATTTAATAAATGCCTTGATTAATAACTATGATCTTAGAATCCTAGCATGAAAAACATAAGTTTAATAATATAAAGGTAATTATTTATTTTCCTAATTTTCAATCTCACCTATTCTATGTTATCAAATAAGTTCAGCTTATGAGTTTATGTGAGATGAAGTTAGTTAATTTTAAAGTTGATTTTATCTCTAACTTTGAAAAATATTTATGATATTGAAGAATATTTAAGTTTGAATTTAAATTTAGATTTCAAAAATATTGAATTTGAAATTTTTAAATATTTAAGTTTGAATTTAAATTAGGATTTCAAAAATATTAAATTTTAAATTTTAAGTTTGGATTTAAATTTAGATTTTAAAAATATTGAATTTTAGATTTTAAAATATTTAAGTTTGAATTTAAATTTAGATTTCAAAAATAATTAATTTTTAATTTAAAAATATTTAAGTTTGAATTTAAATTTAGATTTCAAAAATAATTAATTTTTAATTTAAAAATATTTAAGTTTGAATTTAAATTTAGATTTTAAAAATATTGAATTTTGAAAATCGTTAAGATTAAACTTAAATTTCAGTCTTAAAAATAAAATTTGAAAGATATTTAGGCCTGAATTAAAATTTGAAGATTAATTAATTAAAGTTTTGAAATTAATTAAGGTTTTATTATTAATTAAAATTTGAGATTTATTAAGATTTTAAAATTAATTTTGAATTTGAATGATTTGAATTAGGTTAAACTAATTCTTAATTTAAACCTAAATCTATCTCACCATGTTTAGATTGTGAAGCAAGGAACCTTATGCATTTTGTGAGATGGTTAATTTAATATTTAATTTAAATTTAAATCTAAATCTAAGGATTGATATACATTTGAGTTAGACTAAGATTTAACATTTCACTAATTAAATATTTCTTTCAATAAATGACTTCCAAGTTGTGACGAGCCACTAGGACTTCTTGGATATTGGAACAACAACCACATTTAGACAAAGCCTTTTAAAGAAATTAAATATTTAACTTTCTTTCTAAGAATCCTTGGTCTAACTAAACAAGTGTCGATCAAACCTAAGTCCTGATCTATCCTAATCTAAACATGTATAAAGAAAAAACAATAAATCAAGCATTAATCAAGTTTATCTAATGAAAATGGTTTTTCTATTGGCCCCCTGGATCATAACCTCGATAAAGTCTATCAAGGTAGTGGATTTGATCCTTGGGAATCTAATAATAATCAACTCCAACATTAATCAAGGTTAGACTTGGGGACCCATGCTTGGACTAAGTTTCTATTTGATATATTTACAAGAGACAAGTAAGATCTAAATTTATGTTTAGCCTTATACCCAAGTTCGGATCGACGGTATACGGATCTTTATTTTCTAAGAATTAGATCAAGATTCTTGGAACACAAGGTGAACCGTTCCAATATATCCTTCTGTTCCTTGACCTGACATTTTAGGCTGAAATTTTCTTTCTCAAGGTGTTGGACTTGAGTTGAAGTTCCAGTCTGAATAGATTCAGTCAAGGAGCTTGGGTTAATTACTTCCTTAAGGGTTGTTACTATTGGACCCCGTGATAGTTTTGATGTGATCAACCAAGTTGGCTAGGTCCTACTTTGTGTTTGATTCCTGTGTCTGAGTGTGCAGGAGCTTAGGAGCGCAGGAAGTTAAGCGGAAGATGCAGCTAGCGAGAAGGACGGCATGGGAAGGGAGCCGACGGGCTCGGTGCGTCCGAAGGACGAGAGAGCTGCGGAAGAGTACACCGATGGGCGAGAAGAACGTGTGCGGCGTTCGAGGGACGTTAAGCCGGGGAGGAAGGCTACTTGAGGAACGTCGAAAATTGGGTTCGGGTGAGCCCTATTTCGGTTGGCGAAATCACCCAAAAGAACAGAGCATAGGAAACCGAAGCAAAAGAAGCAAAAAGCTGGAAATGCAACTTAAGGTGCCTCAACCAGTGCTAGAGGCACCTCCACCTTGGAGGCGCCTCAAACAGCACTGGAGGCGCCTCCGGTCCTATTAGAGGCGCCTCCAAATGGTCAAAGTGATCGTTTTGATCTGCGAATAAAGTTTTATCCGCTCACCCCTTGGAGGCGTCTTGGACCCCTGTTGGAGGCGCCCTGGACCCTCGAGATCAGATTTCCAGAGGCTCTTTAAAGGCCCCTGGAACTAGGAATTGAACAACAACTCAAGCAATCAATACTGTAAGCAATTCCTTAGCAACTAGTGAGCTTCCAAAGTGTAAAAAGCTTCTTCGCCTTCAGAGAAGGAAACTTTTGTTAGTGCATCTTTCATCGCCCTGGATTAACATCCCTCTTGGTTGTAATCAGGTTAAATTCTGTTTCTGATTTATTTTCTGTCTCCTTAATTTAATTGCTATTATTTTACTGCTGCTTTTATTTTTGAGTTGAATTTCGAGGAGGGTATAGTTTTAATTTTTCAGGAGCAATTAACCCCCCCTTTTGCCAGCCTCGGCTGCACCTACAATTGGTATCAGAGTAGGACCGCCTTAGAAGGACTAATCACCGACTGAAGCATAACGATCAAGACAATGGCCAGAGCAAATATTCATCCTCCAAAGTTCGACGGAGATTTCGCCACATGGAAGCGAAAAATGGAGGTATTTTTTAAAACAGATTTTGATATTCTTATTACAATGAAATATGATTTTGCAGCGCCGAAAGATAAAGAAGAAAACACATGGAGCAAGAAGGAGCAAGCCGATTTCGTCGCCAACGGAAAGGCTGAGTTCCACCTACTCAGCGTACTGCCTCCTCAGGAGGTAAATCGAATCGGAAGCTACGACTCTGCGAAAAATCTTTGGGAGAAATTCTTGGAGCTTCATGAAGGTACCTCCGAAGCGAAGCTAGCCAGGCATGACATCCTCCAGACCCAGTTGACGAACCTTCGAATGAACTAAGGCGAGAAGGTAGCGCAACTCCAAGCAAGGATCAAAGAGCTGATCACGCAACTAACCAATCTTGGAGAAGAAGTAACGAACCGAGACTCGATCCGATACGCGCTCAACGCCTTCCATAGAACTCCAGAGTGGGCCTCCTTAGTACATGTGTACTACATCTCTAAGGACTTCGAGGTAAGTACTTTAGAACAATTGTTTTCCACTTTTGAACTTCACGAATCTCGAGTTTCAGAGCCCAATGGAGTAGAGAAGACCAGTCAGAACATTGCCTTAAAGGCAAAAATGAACAGTTCTGACTCCAAAGCCTCGGTCGACGAATCAGAAGCGACACTACTAGTAAGACGCTTCAATAAATTTTTTAAATCTAACAAATTTAGATCGCAGAGGCATGAGAGAAAAAGAAGAACGACTCATTGCTACAACTGCAATGAAGAAGGGCACATCAAGGATGACTGCCCAAAATTGAAGAGCAAGCAAAAGGAGAAGGCAAAGACCAAGAACAAGAAACCAGAATCCTCCAAACACAAGAACCTGAAGGCTACGTGGTCAGACTCATCCTCCGAATCAGACGTCGAAGAATTCTCGGGGTTAGCTCTAATAGCTAACCATCAGCTGGAAGAAGAGTCAAGCTCAGAGATGAGTATCGATGAAGGGGGAGGAACATCAGAAGAGGAAAGCTGCAGTGAAGGGGGAGCCTCACCGAGTCAGGTAAGTCAGGTACACAATCTAACCCCGACTCAGTCTTTTCACTTTATTAAATATCTTTCTAAAGACTTATTCAAATTAAAAAAAGAAAATAAAGAATTAAAAATGAAATTAGCAAAAGCATGTCCACTTGAGATGTACGATAGTATAAAATCAGAAAATGATAAATTAAAATTAGAAATTGAAAAATTGAAATCTGATGCATGTTTAAATAGATTTCCAAAATAAAAAATTAGAATTTATAGAAAATTAAACTGGTACATTAGAAACCATCAGGGTCAACTTAGAAGAGTGACCAAGAATTATATACCCCCTAACTATCTGATTAATCCAGTAGGAAGGAACCTTTATTGGGTTCCGAAATCTGTACTAAATTAATTCATTTAATTAAAGCTCTCAGAAGCAAAATTAGATGTTAAATTTCTTTATGAAGCTTTGTCTAAGGAAGTGGTTGTTGCTCCAATAAACAAGAAAGCCTAGTGCTTCGCCACGACCTGGAAGCTGAAATATTGAAATAAAATATTTAATTAACTTTCTGAAAAGCATTAAACTAAAATTAAATAATGCTTTGAAAGTTTTTTCAAACATTTTTTTCTAAAAATTAATTCTTGACTTAGAAATTATTTCTAGAAAATTCTAAAAATTAATTTAACTTAGAAATTTTTTAGAATTTTTTCGAAGAATTCTAAAAAATTTTTCTCTTCAACTTAAAAAAAAATTGATAAATATTTTTTTTAGTGTTATACTCTTACCCTGTTTTTGCTGTGATCAAAGGGGGAAAGATTAGTACAAGTTTATGGGGAGTTAGGAAAATTTTTAATTATTTTTTTACACTGTGTTGCAATTTTATTTATTGCTTAATATGCTAGTTTAGTAATTTTTCTTTAAAATTACTTTTTGTGTATGTTTTTACCCTAACTTGAACTTGGGTTGATGCATATAAAAAAGGAGGAGATTGTTGGACCCCGTGGTAGTTTTGATGTGATCAACCAAGTTTGTTAGGTCCTGCTTTGTGTTTGATCCCTGTGTCTGAATGTGCAGGAGCTTAGGAGCACAGGAAGTCTAGCGGAAGACGCAGCTAGTGAGAAGGACGGTACGGGAAGGGAGCCGACGGGCTTGGTGCGTCCGAAGGACGAGAGAGCTGCGGAAGAGTACACCGGTGGGCGAGAAGAACGTGCACGGAGTTCGAGGGATGTTAAGCCGGGGAGGAAGGCTGCTTGAGGAAGGCCGAAAATTGGGTTCGGGTGAGTCCTATTTCGGTTGGCGAAATCACCCAAAAGAACATAGCATAGGAAGCCGAAGCAAAAGAAGCAAGAAGCTAGAAATGCAGCTTAAGGCGCCTCAGCCAGTGCTGGAGGCGCCTCAAACAGCACTAGAGGCACCTCCATATTGGAGGTGCCTCCAGTCCTATTGGAGGCGCCTCCAACTGGTCAAAGTGACCGTTTTGAGCTGCGGATAAAGTTTTATCCGCTCACCTCTTGGAGGCGCCTTGGACCCCTGTTGGAGGCACCCTGGACCCTCGAGATCAGATTTCCAGAGGCTATTTAAAGGCCCCTGGAACTATGAATTGAACAACAACTCAAGCAATCAATACTATAAGCAATTCCTTAGCAACTAGTGAGCTTCCAAAGTGTAAAAGACTTCTCCGCCTTCAGAGAAGGAGATTTTTGTTAGTGCGTCTTTCATCGCCCTGGATTAACAACCCTCTTGGTTGTAACCATGTTAAATTCTGTTTCTGATTTATTTTCTGTCTCCTTAATTTAGTTGCTATTATTTTACTGCTACTTTTATTTTTGAGTTGAATTCCGAGGAGGGTATAGTTTTAATTTTTCAGGAGCAATTCACCCCCCTCTTGCCGGCCTTCGCTGCACCTACAGTTACCTCCTTTTAGAGTGACTTAACCCTAATATTAGATTTGGTCAATTTCCTCAATAGATATGAAATTAAATTTTGTAAATCATCGACTTGAGTACCAACAATCAGAGAACTTACAATCTTATTTGTCCCTTTGGAAATGGATACGGATTTGTGGCTTCTTTCGAACTCTATTTCTGATTCGGCTCCGACTTCAGATTCAGACTCTATTTCGGCAACGCATACTTGTACTGGTAGAGCAAGGAAGCTTGTTTGCTTATGTTCTTTGTCGAAATCTTCTAAGGATTCGGACCATGTTGCTTTAAAGGTCTTCCTTCTTCTTTGCTTCTGGTTTGGACACTCCAGTTTGTAGTGCCCCTTCTAGTTGCAGCCGTAGCAGGTAACTCTAGACTTGACCTTCATGTTCGATTGAGTCACCTTTTTCTTAAGTGCTTTCCGAACTAGTTTGACTAGTTTGGTGGTGATTTCATCTTCTTCTGAGTCTGGTTTATCTTCAAAATCAGGTTTGGTTTGGTGTTTGGCTTTTGGTTCCCTCATTTTGTTTATACTTGCGACCAAAGCAATACCTTTCTAGACTGGTAGTGCATTAGTCTATTCGTAAAATTTGAATTAAGAAAATAATTCATCTAATCTAATTAAGGAAAGGTCCTTAGATACCTTGTAAGTATCTACCATTGATGTCCACAATGTATTCCTAAGAAAAGCATTTAGCGCATACCTGATGACATCACAATTTTCCACCTTTTGACCAATTGCATGGAGACCGTTGAGAAGATCTTGGATGCGTGCGTGTAGTTAGCTCACTGTCTCACCCTCCTGCATTTTTATATTATACAATTTATTTAAAATCAAATCTCTTTTACTTACCTTAGTATCAGAGGTTTCTTCATGCAGTTTGATTAGCCTCTCTCATAAGTTTTTGGCACTTGTAAATGGGTCGACTCGGTTCAGCTCTTCTTTGATTAGTCTGCATTGTAGGGCTCGAGTTGCCTTGGCATCAGCCTTGATCTTTTTCATTGAGTGTCCCAGTTTTTGCATGACACAAGTGCTCTGGTGGCATCGACTGGTAGGGAGAGGCCCGTTTGGATGATGATCCATATTTCTACCTCGGTCTTTAGATAGTACTCCGTTCAACCCTTCCAGTAGCCAAAATCTTCGTCGGAGAAAAGTGGTGGGCGAGCAGTGTTGTATCCTTCTTGATGGGCCATTTAGAGAAATCTTGCACACAATTAAAAAAAATGATAAATGTCCCAAGACTTGATCTTGGATTAGTAGTGCTGGAGAAAAATAAAATTAGAGTATTTCACTAATTTTGAGAAAAATAATAATAAAAATATTATGATAAATTTTGTTAAATGTAATATTTCACCAACTCTGACTAATAATGAAAAAATAAAAGTTAATTTAAAAAAATGGAAGGAAAAAAATAAAAGCCATAAACATATTTTTTAAGCAAAAATGATATACAATTTTCTTTTTAAAAAAGGAACTCCCTGCTCGGTTGGTGGTTTCACTAATTCAGAGTGACCTCGCTCTAATACCAATTGTAGGACTGTTGCGCGTTAGAGGGGGGGTGAATAGCACTCGTGTTTTTCACGTTCGTTTAAAAATAATTGGAGAGATAAAGGCAGTAAAATAAAGACAGATAGAAAACAAAACAATGCTAACACTTTGATTTACTTGGTTCGGAGCTTGTGACGACTCCTACTCCAAGGATTGCAGGTGAGAGTGCTTTTGATGGATAAATAATATCAATTTGAATAAGTTACAATT
The DNA here is from genome assembly GCF_018446385.1 of Zingiber officinale. Classification (NCBI taxonomy): domain Eukaryota; kingdom Viridiplantae; phylum Streptophyta; class Magnoliopsida; order Zingiberales; family Zingiberaceae; genus Zingiber; species Zingiber officinale. The sequence continues at coordinate 112,366,407 of NC_055994.1, forward strand.
GTGAATAAGTAATTAAGTACAAGTAACTTAACAATTAAACAATTTCGACGACTTTAGAAATAGATCTTGAGTGTGGTTATCGTCGGAGCAGCATTTAGGAATTAAAGAGGCATTTTATGAGCAGCACGCAGAAGCGGAAATTGTTCGAAATGCTATTTTTTAGCCTCTATTCGAAAGCTACTTTTATAGCCTGTTCCGAGTGCCTGGACCACCCTCGAGCGTCCGGACCATGATGTAAGCTTGTCTAATCAGCGCACTCTAGCTTGGCGACTAGATAAACTTCGGTGTTTCGGGTGCCCGGACCAGTTTCGGGCTCTTGGACTATGAAGGCGCCTGCCCAGGCACCTCGCTTGGGTGAAAGCTTCCTGGGCTCCCGAAGCAACTCCGAGCGCCCGGACTTCGGGCGCCCAGACCACCAATTTCCAATACTTCAATTTTCTATAAAATAAGGTTAGTTCAGGAAGTAATATATAACGAAATATAAGTTTTGACAGTGTTCGGACTGTCTGATTCTGACTTTGAGTTTCGTTGAAACTCTAGGTTAGATCGATGCTTACTGTTCCCTCTTCAGAGAACACATCCTCACCTACTTCTCTCAGGAGAAATTACCTTTTGCCAGATTGATCCTCGAGACCGTCTGAACTTTTGCTTAGTGTCCGAGATTTCAAAACTTCATGTTGAATGTCCGCTCCATGACCCGTCCAAACTTTTAACTGGTCTGTGACCCCCAGGATTTTCACCTAGAGTTCTCGACTCTAAGATTTCTCCCAAAGTCCTCAACCTGTCAAGATTTCTCCCAGTCCCCTGGATCAGAACTTCATTGCTTAACCGTAGCTAGGACATTTTATAACCTAGGATTATGACCCCCTAAGACCTAGGGTTACCTCCCTCTAGGCTTTTCCACTTGCCTAGAATCCATTAGGATTTTTACCTAAGAATACTTAGGACTTTCCTACAAGCTCATTCACACTTGTTAGATAATAAATAATGCTAACTTTGAACCCTTTGCTATTATCAAAATACAGGTTCGATCGTTTGGTGCTCCCTACACCAACACTTTCTACAATTCAAGTGCAAGTTTCCTTTGACTTAAGGTATATAAGTCAACTTGGTCATGAAGATTTATACTTTAACATCTTAAGCAAACATCTCTTGGAGATGTGGACTCAAGACAATTGGGTATAAGTTGAAGTAACCGAAGGTATTTGGATAGTCCACATAGGATTCACCACTCTTTAGGATTATTACTCAGAGTTTTTGGCCAAAGCATCATATGTTAAGAGTATAGGGCTCTTGTACACATATACGAGTAATTTGAATAAGCAAAACGAGGAAGTATTACTTGGGCTAGGTGTGACATAGTCAACCTAGTGGGGGTAGACACATAGACCATGTCCTAAACCAAATGAGTATAAGATGAGTGAAAGGAACGAGACATGACTCACTATAGTTACGAAAGATTTATAATTAGTTCTAAGATCAACTGTGTTTTTTTGGTTAATTGGGGATCATGATATACTACTAGGTGTCACTTATGATCATTCTATAATTAAGTAGTTAATTATGGTCGACCAAGATAAATCAGGACCTATTGGGTCATACACACTACAAGTCTCTAAAAGACGTAAAATAAGTTAGAGAATAGGAGTCTTAGATCAAGAGATAAATATTTGGTTAGACCATACATAAGATAAATATAGAAATATTTGTCGAAACGGAAGCACGGATGGACCACATCTCTTATAAAAGAGTTGGATCCTATTTGGTTTAGTCATGAACCAATTTGGTTTAGCTATGAACCAACTTGATTTAGTTGTGAACTAAACCAAGGGGTTAATGGGCTAATTTTTTGTTAAGGCATAATGGGTTAGATTTGGACTTTCTAATCCAACTCATTAAAGAGGACTATATATTGATATGGTTAAGAGAGAATTAATAGACAATTCATTATTGGCTTGATTAGGTTTTGAAAACCTAAACCCAATACTTCTCTCTCCCTCTCCCTCTCTTTTGTTGTCGGCCACAACAAGAGGTTCTCCTCCTGTTGCCGTGAACCATCCAAAGGAAGAAGATCTTTCTTTTGCTTCTTCTTCTTCTTCTTGATCCTTCTCCTTCGCTGGTGGCTAGTACCTTCCGAAGGTGAAGCTTGTTCTCTTAAAGTTATCTTGAAGCTCGACATGGATACGAATAGAGGTGAGGTTCGATAACATCACAAAAGATTGATGCCCTTCTCATTGTAGGTTATTCGTAAGGTATATTTAGAATAATTGTTATTCGATTTCATTTTATTTTATGATATTTTCTACATGATTGTATTTTACATGCATGTGGTGTGTGTGATGTAATAAATTTGTTTATTTATCGTTAAGTCTTCCGCTGTGTATGTTTATGAAATATATTTTTAGCACACACCGTATCGGACTATGCCTAAAGTGGTATTAAAGCTCGATCATACTTCGATATGATCATAAAATTATTTTACGATTCATAATTAGTGTTGTAATTAATTTTTGAGATTTTTCTAGAATTATTAAGAATTTTTTATTTTTGGAAGTTTCCTAAATTATTAAGAAATTACACTTTTGAAAAGTTTATGATATAATTTTAGAAAATTAAATTTAGAAATATTTTATTAATTTATAAATTATCATTTCTAGAATTTTATGAAATTTTAAGAAATATTTTATTTTAAAAAAATTTCCTAATTTGTTAGGTAATACCAAATTTGGAAAGATTCTAAAATTCTTTAAAAATCCAGATTTAAGATATTTTGAATTAAATTATAGAAATTATCTTTCGAGAATTTTTAGATTTATTACAATATTTAATATTTAGAAAGTTTCCTAAATTTTTAGGAAATACTAAATTTAGAAAGATTTAGAAAATTACAAAAAATCCAGATTTAAATTATTCTGTAATAAATTAAGAAATATTAATTATTTATTTTCTAAATTATTAAGAAATTAATTTAGAAATTTATTTCTAAAATAATTAAAGATTCTTGATTGATAGAAAGATTCTAGATGAGATATGTTAATTTAATTTAAAAATTGGTTTCATTAGATAAATCTTATTTATTAAATCATATTTATAACATATTTTTATTTTCAAAATAGAATTATAGCATATTTAAATTTATATTATGTTCATGTCATACTGTGTACCATGTAGATGCATTAATTATGACATGATTAAGATTTTGTTATGTGTGTGATGTTATTAGATCTTACCGTATGTGTGATGTGTTATGCTATGTCATATGTGTGATGTGTCATGTCATCATCTATACCATGCGTGTGGTGTGTCATGTCATCATTTATGTCATGCGTATAATGTCATGTAGATAGAATATTTGCATGATGTAAATGAGACCAAATCCTTTATACAATATTAAAATCTACACCTTCTGTTAATATGGTAAGAACCAGAGTTTAAGTTCTTATTTGAGTTATTAGCGAAAGTCAAGCTTAACTTGAAATTAAATATATTCAAACTATGGAGATACAATCTCATAATTAACAGGTTGATTTTAAACTTGAAAAGTTGATTTGTTGTGCCAAAGTAATGATCAATGTGGATAGAGGTAAAGTTAGGTGATATACATTTGATGTATACTTGTTAATGTGTCAACATCCCGATGTTTATGTGAAAATCGATTAGTTGCTAGCATAATGTGATAGTTTCATATAAGCAATATGCAATTGATAAACTTGTTACCTACAGTTATAGCTAAGAATGACTTGTTGGCCAAAGTCAAGGTTGTTCTTATCTATGGTGGATATCAATCCACTTGGAGAAAATCTACCATCTCCTGAATTCAAAATAAGGGTATTTAAATTTGATAAATAAGTGGACTTTTATTACATGTAAATTGTTTATATAAATAAAATCATGTCTCTAACACATTCTTATTTTTGTATTTTTAGGCTACTCATTTAATTATAACTTCCGTTAATCTACATTTGATTTTGGACTTAAATAAACTGACTGGGCCAAACTTCTTGTACTAATTTCGAAGTTTGAGAATTGTTCTCAAAGCTGAGAAGCTAGCTTATGTCCTTGATGAGCCTCTTCCCACAAGTCTTGATGTTGATGCAACTGCGGACCAAATTGTTGGGACCGAAAACTAGCTAGAGGGGGGAGGGGTGAATAGCTCGTCGCGTGCTCGGTGCTCGTCGATGCTTGTTTCTTCAAAGATGCGCAGCGGAAATACAAGAAACAAAAGCATACAATGCTAACACGGTTGGTTTACTTGGTATCCACCTCACAAGAGGTGACTAGTCCAAGGATCCACACCTACTCACGCACCCTCCACTAATAAAACTCTCCTTTATGGTAACTACCAAAGGCGGAGAAGCCCTACAAGACTCTCAGTACAAGAAGAAGGGGAAAGGTAATGAAATACAAGCTTACACGCTTACAATGAGTGCTGAAACCCTAACCCTAGCTTTCTTCCTTGTCTTTGATCCGCCTCTTGACTTGGAAGACCTCCAAGATCCTTCAAGAACTGGCGATCTGAGCTTTGAGAGCGCTGTGGAGGAGCTGGTGAGAGATCTGAGATGAAACAGTGAAGTTCTGCCGAAGGAAATGAACGCCTGCGGCTTAAATCGACGCTAACGGTCGAATCCCGATCGATTGGAATGCTCCCAATCGATCGGGTAGGCTTTGGATCGATCCACGGATCGATCCAGAGCGCCTCTGTGCTCTGGAAAAATGCCTAGATCGATCCACGGATCGATCCAGTGCTTATTGCGCGAAGCAGCAGCGTCCCAATCGATCCACTAATCGATTGGGACCTCTGGATCGATCCACCGATCGATCCAGAGGGGTTCTGTTCGCAGGGACTCACCGGATCGATCGGCCGATCGATCCAGATCTTCTGGATCGATCCACTGATCGATCCAGATCTGCTGGATTGATCCACTGATCGATCCAGATCTGCTGGATCAATCGGCTGATCAATCCAAATCTGCTGGATCAATCGGCTGATCAATTCAGATCTGCTGGATCAATCGGCTGATCAATCCAGATCTTGGTTTTTGCCCAAAACCAAGTCTAAAGCCCCCTAAACCAACATCTAGTCAACCATGACTTGTTGGTACATAAGACCTAGCATCCGGTCACCCTTGACCAGCTAGGACTCTCTCACCAAGTGTCTGGTCAATCCCTTTGACACACTTGGACTTTTCTCTTCTTGCCAAGTATCCGGTCAATCCCTCTGACCTACTTGGACTTTTCTTCCTCGTGCCAAGTATCCGGTTAATCCCTTTGACCAATTTGGACTCTCACCAGATGTTTGGTCAACCTTGACCCATCTGGATTTCTCTTGCCTGGCTTCACTCACCAGGACTTTCCCAATTGCCTAGCTTCACTCACTAGGTCTTTCACCTGGCTTCACTCACCAGGAATTTCCTCCTGCCTAGCTTCACTCACTAGGACTTCCCAATTGCCTAGCTTCACTCACTAGGTCTTTCACCTGGCTTCACTCACCAGGATTTTCCTCCTGCATAGCTTCACTCACTAGGTCTTTCACCTGACTTTACTCACCAGGATTTTCCTCCTGTCTAGCTTCACTCACTAGGACTTCCCAATTGCCTAACTTCACTCACTAGGTCTTTCACCTGGCTTCACTCACCAGGATTCTCCTCCTGCCTAGCTTCACTCACTAGGTCTTTCCTTCTGCTTAACATCCCAGTTAGGACTTCCCAGTCAAGTATCCGGTCATCCTTGACCTACTTGACTCTTCTTCAATCAACCTTGAATTGTCAAACATCGAAACCCAAACCAAGACTCAAGCTTGGTCAACCAGGTCAACCTTGACCTGAGGGATGTTGCACCAACAATCTCTCCCTTTTTGATGTTTGACAATACCAACACTATCACTTACAATACCACATGTAAGTTAGGCTAATCCCATAGCCTAAACTTTCTTCATGTCACTAGGTAATGAATACATAAGTTAAGCCCTTCATTCTCCCCCTAAGAGGGCAAACTCCCTCTAGGTAATAAAAGCCTAACTTACTCCCTTTCATTCTCCCCCTATTGGCACACATCAAACCATGCCCCATTTTTGGGCACACATCAACAAATTCACTTGTTGAAAACTCTCCCCCTGAAGAGTTGCTCATCGTTGTTCACAACTTCACTCGTTGTGATCAACACGATAATGAAGGTCCCATACCCTTCGTTATCCTTAACCCTACATTCTCCCCCAATGTAGGTAAATGCCTATCCTTGAGCATTATCCACTTGAAATCACTTGAACAATGAGGATATCCACTCCCCATTAAAGTTCAAACGCTCAACCTTGAGCATGTTCTTAACGGAAGGTTAACCACCTTCCAAGGTTCATGAAAAATAATTTTTATGTCTTTAAAGAGTCCCTCCCCCTAAAGACATGGTGGTAACTTCTGTCATTGCACCAACAATGACTTGAAATCCCTAAAACTTTAGGAAACCCAATTTTAGAAGTTTTGAGGTTCAAATATTCAAAATTTGAAACAAACCTTAACCTAAACTTCAACTTAGCCTTCCTTAACCAAACCATCCTTGTTTTCCACACGAAAACACCCGTTTTATGTATACAAATGTATTTTCAGGTGTTTGGAATGGTTACCTAGAATAAAATAGGTTCAAAGATGCTGAAATCAGACCTTCCCAGCCAAAATCAGCATCTTCGATCGATTGGAGTTAGGTTCCAATCGATTGACCCCTGCTGAATCGATCCACTGATCGGCTGATCGATCCAGCGAGCTTCTGCTCGCGAGAAATGCCTTCTCAATCGATCGGCTGATCGATTGAGGCACTCCAATCGATCCACTGATCGATTGAAAGCCTGAAATTGCTGAAATTCAATTTCAGCCAATTTCAGAAACCCCTAGAAAATTCTACAAAATTCCAAAAATCGTAAAAATTTGTGTAGACATTATTTAGGGTATAATTTATCATGGAAAAATAGTTTTCTATGAAAATACATCATATTTTCAAAGATTGACACAAACTTGAGAACTTGCAAAAACTTTAGTGTTTTCTTCAAGTTTTTGTCTAACTATTCAATGGTGATTACTATCAAAAGATAGCCTTCACCAAGGTTTTCCAAAACTATTTTAAAAACATTTTCAAAACCAATATCCCACCATGTTCCTTGGGCTTAATGCACATGACTTGTACATTAGCTTTCCCAATGATGGGAAAACACATAACTATGTGTTTTGATGAACCTAAAACTCAAAAGAATGCACTAAATCAACATCATGAGTTTTATTCATCTTCCTAACATCTCACATGTATCTAATGTGCACTAAAACACATACAAGTCACCTTATAGTCCTTGTGAGATGTGAGATTTTGGTTTTGCCCTATTCTAGGAATCATGCATATCTATCTAGGCATTTTAGAGATATTAGACATCCACCTAGGGTGTCACTTGTTAATAAGTGTTGTTAAATGCCATTTTTCCTTAATTACAAGGAATTAAACTTAATGCATGATTATGTTATGGCATACATCAAAAGGAAATAATTTTCAAAAGAAAATATCCTATAACTACATGATGTATGAATGTCATGACATGGTATTTTTGAATTTTTCATAATAAAACATGAATAAAAAAAACATGATGCCATGACATATAATGGGCAAACAATCATGGCAAGGTCTAGCATAAATAAAATATACCTAGATTACCTTTCTAAGTATCCTTAACCACTTAGCTAACTCAAAATATACCACTTGTTTTAACTTAAAACGTTAAACCTAGATTGGCCTAAATGCTTCAAAGAAATGCCAAAACCTAAATTGACATTTCTATTTCTCTTGATTTGTTTATGCCACTTAAAAATTAAGCATATCCTCAAATGTTGGCATATTCCATTTTTCCTCAAGAGTAATCACATAAATCAAGGCCCGGATTGCCTCAAATTTCTAGGAGAATACCAAAATCCCAACTTGGTATTTCTCTAGGTTTTCCCAATTTATGTCATTTTAAGATAAAATCAATTTTTCACCATTAGGCACATTTTACTCTTTCAAGGAGTAAATAATAATTCCATTTCATTTTCAAAGGTTAACAAAAACCTTGAAAATGCTCCTTGAGTGTCAATTTCCTCAAAGTTGGGTTAACTACCCTTCTAATTGGAGTTGACACTCTCTAACCCATCTATAGGGTAGAGAAGATGCTCCTAGGAACCCAACACCTATTGGTACTCCTTGGATGCTCTAGGTACTCACTAGGGATAACTTCCCTAGATACCTTCCTAGTGACCTTGTTGGGCATCTTAGAAGCCTTGGTCACATTTTCTACGTCAACTCTAGGGATAGCCTCCCTTGTGACCTTGTTAGTGACTTTCTTAGACTTCTTAGAAGTCTTAGTCACTTTGGTTGCAAAGATACTTCTAGGGATATCTTCCCTTGTATCCTTGACTTGACCTCTAGACTTAGGGTTTGTTCCATAACTATATGGAACCCTATGATAACTAGGCACATCCCTTTTTGCTTTGGGTTTGTATCCCAAACCTCTATGTCCATTTGATGACTTTTGTACCCCTAGACCTAGATTTTTATCCTTAGACCCTTGTGTCATATTTGTGATTTTTCTAAGGGTCTTCTCTAATTTATCAAGTCTTGACCTCAAGACTTGATTTTCCTTCTATAATCCCTCAACCATAGATTTTTCACTAAAATCATGATTTTTCTTCTTCTTAGGTACATACCTAGAATCCTTAGGGTTCTTACCTAAGTTTCTATCTACCTTTATAACCCTAGATTGAGAAGTTTTGGCATGATAAGCTACATGATTTTTCTTAACGCTATCATGCTTCCTATTTTCATGGTAAATAGCATTAAAATGATATAAATTTGACCTAGCATGTTTTTTACCATTTTGCAAGGAAATAGGCTCAATAAGAGATACCTTCTTTTTTACCTTGGAGGCTCCCCCTTGAGTTGAGCTTCCTCCGTGAGCCTTGACCACCTTCTTCCCATTAGGACATTGACTTCGGTAATGCCCCTTTTGATTGCAAGAGAAGCACATAATGTGCTCCTTGCTCTTCTTTGTTCCGGGGATGGTCTCCTTGGGCTTCTCCTTGCCCTTTAATGCCACTTGGCCCTTCTTCTTGGCCAATTTAGGGCATTTGCTCTTGTAATGCCCATGTTCCCTACATTCAAAGCATATAATATGATTTTTATTATTAATTGAAATGTTTATACCTTTTTGTGTAGAGATGACACTTTCTCCTTTGGATCCGGAGGTAGAAGCTTCCTCTTGATCCGAAGATGATATTCCTCCATTTGATTTTGCTTGACTTGTGGAGGTGGAAGCTTCTTCTCTTGACCCGGATGTGGAGGATTCTTCTTGCTCTTGTTCCGATGTCAATGAAGATTGCTCCCCCTCAATCCTAGAGGTGGAGGCTTCACCTTCTTCTTCATCTTCATCCTCTTGTACATGAAACAAGGAATATACTCCTTCCTTGCTCTTTTGATTGCTCTCCTTTGAGGATGAAGCTTCTTGGACCTCCTCTTCGGAGGTTGAGCATCTCTCAACCTCGGTGTCCTCCTCTTCTGGGTTTTGATCCATTGAGTCGCCCTCTTTGGATTCTCCTTAATTTGGTACAGTGGAGGGGATCTCATGAATCCTTGCCAATTTGCTCCAAAGCTCCTTAGCATCTTCAAACTCTCCAATTTGCTCCAGGATGTTGCTTGGCAATAAATTGACCAAAAGCTTGGTCACTTTGTCAGTGGCCTCACATCTTTGGATTTGGTCTTGGCTCCACTTGCTCCTCTTGAGTACTTTGCCCTTGGAATTTGTGGGAGCTTCAAAACCTTCCATGAGAGCAAACCATTGCTCTATCTCCACCATTAAGAAGTTTTCGATCCTTGATTTCCAAAGATCGAAGCTTGTAGATATGTATGGTGGAGGCACCCTCGTGTCGAATCCGAGTCCATCTCGGAATTCCATTTGAAGTTGAGCTTCTTGTGATGAAGTCTTCGACTTGTATAATTGCTCCAACTTCTTCACCCTCTAGCTTTGCTTGTTTTGTTTGCCCCTTCCGGCGATGATTCCGGTGAAGAGCGGCCTCGCTCTGATACCACTTGTTGGGACCGAAAAGTAGCTAGAGGGGGGGTGAATAGCTCGTCGCGTGCTCGGTGCTCGTCGATGCTTGTTTCTTCAAAGATGCGCAGTGGAAATACAAGAAACAAAAGCATACAACACTAACACGGTTGGTTTACTTGGTATCCACCTCACAAGAGGTGACTAGTCCAAGGATCCACACCTACTCACACACCCTCCACTAATAAAACTCTCCTTTATGGTAACTACCAAAGGCGGAGAAGCCCTACAAGACTCTCAATACAAGAAGAAGGGGAAACGTAATGAAATACAAGCTTACACGCTTACAATGAGTGCTGAAACCCTAACCCTAGCTTTCTTCCTTGTCTTTGATCCGCCTCTTGACTTGGAAGACCTCCAAGATCCTTCAAGAACTGGCGATCTGAGCTTTGAGAGTGCTGTGGAGGAGCTGGTGAGAGATCTAAGATGAAACAGTGAAGTTCTGCCAAAGGAAATGAACGCCTGCGGCTTAAATCGACGCTAACGGTCGAATCCCGATCGATTGGAATGCTCCCAATCGATCGGGGAGGCTTTAGATCGATCCACGGATCGATCCAGAGTGCCTCTGTGCTCTGGAAAAATGCCTGGATCGATCCACGGATCGATCTAGTACTTATCGCGCGAAGCAGCAGCATCCCAATCGATCCACTGATTGATTGGGACCTCTGGATCGATCCACCGATCGATCCAGAGGGGTTCTGTTCGCAAGGACTCACCGGATCGATCGGTCGATCGATCCGGATCTTCTGGATCGATCCACTGATCGATCCAGATCTGCTGGATCGATCCACTGATCGATCCAGATCTGCTGGATCGATCCACTGATCGATCTAGATCTGCTGGATCAATCGGCTGATCAATCCAAATCTGCTGGATCAATCGGCTGATCAATTCAGATCTGCTGGATCAATCGGATGATCAATCCAGATCTTGGTTTTTGCCCAAAACCAAGTCCAAAGGTACATAAGACCTAGCATCCGGTCACCCTTGACCAGCTAGGACTCTCTCACCAAGTGTCTGGTCAATCCCTTTGACCCACTTGGACTTTTCTCTTCTTGCCAAGTATTCAGTCAATCCCTCTGACCTACTTGGACTTTTCTTCCTCGTGCCAAGTATCCGGTCAATCCCTTTGACCTACTTGGACTCTCACCAGATGTCTGGTCAACCTTGACCCATCTGGATTTCTCTTGCCTGGCTTCACTCACCAGGACTTTCCCAATTGCCTAGCTTCACTCACTAGGTCTTTCACCTGGCTTCACTCACCAGGATTTTTCTCCTGCCTAGCTTCACTCACTAGGACTTCCCAATTGCCTAGCTTCACTCACTAGGTCTTTCACCTGGCTTCACTCACCAGGATTTTCCTCCTGCCTAGCTTCACTCACTAGGTCTTTCACCTGGCTTTACTCACCAGGATTTTCCTCCTACCTAGCTTCACTCACTAGGACTTCCCAATTGCCTAGCTTCACTCACTAGGTCTTTCACCTGGCTTCACTCACCAGGATTCTCCTCCTGCCTAGCTTCACTCACTAGGTCTTTCACCTGGCTTCACTCACCAGGATTCTCCTCCTGCCTAGCTTCACTCACTAGGTCTTTCCTTCTGCCTAACATCACAGTTAGGACTTTCCAGTCAAGTATCCAGTCATCCTTGACCTACTTGACTCTTCTTCAATCAACCTTGCATTGTCAAACATCGAAACCCAAACCAAGACTCAAGCTTGGTCAACCAGGTCAACCTTGACCTGAGGGATGTTGCACCAACACAAATGTTGGCCCATCAGAAATATAAGGATGATTCTGTACTTACAAGTTGTATCTGCTAGCTGCTATGACTTCTGAACTATAGAAATAGCATGAGCATTTGGATGCTTATGATATTATCTATCATCTTCGTGAGTTGTTTGATGAGCAAGCTAGATACAAAAGGTTCGAGGTCTCCAAGCTTCTCTTTTGCTCAAAGATGCAGGAGGGTTCGTCTGCAGTACAATTTGTACTAAAGATGAATGGCTACATAAAGCATTTCGCATCACTCGATTTTGCGATGGATTATAAGTTAAGTATTGATTTAATTCTACATAGTTTGTCAAAAAGTCATTCACAATTTATGATTAAATATTGGATGAACAATTTGGAATCGACCATCCCCCAGATGATTAATATGCTCAAGACTGTGGAGCATTCAGTTAAAGGTGAACAAAAAACTATGATGTTATAGACTCCTCTAAGAAAGGTTCTAAGAGGAACCCAAAACATTAGGCTAAGGGGAAGAGAAAAAAGGTCAAGACAGTAGAACCAGCACAAAAGGGCACATGCCATCATTGTGGAAAGATGAGACACTGGCAAAGAAAGTGTAAGATTTATCTTGAGTCTGTGAAGAAGAATAAGGCATCTGATGCCCCATCCTCTTTAGGTATCTTTATTATTGATTGTCATGTTATTTTCTCAGACACTTGGATATTGGATACTGGGTGTGACTCACATATATATAATAACATATATGGGTTAAGGAATAGTAGAAGACTCATCAAAGGAGAATCAAGTCTGCAAGTTGGTAATGGAGCAAAAGTTGCTGCAGTTACCATCGAAACATACTTATTAAAGCTTCATAGTGGACTTGTCTTATAACCAGATAATTGTTATTTTATTCATACATTAATAAAGAACATTATTTCTATTTCTTGCTAAATAGAAAAAGTTTTCATTTGACTTTTAGTAACAATTGTTGTTATATAACTTTGAATGACGTTCTTTATGGAACTGAAAATTTATGTAATGACATCTATGTGTTAGATATATCTGGTGACTTATTCAATATCAAAATGAGAAATAAACATACTCGAATAGATAATCAATTAACCTCTTACTTGTGGCATTGTTACCTTGGCCATATAAGCAATAAATGCATATCCGAATTGTAAAAGATTACAGTTCTCGAATCATTTTAATTAGATACATTTGATACATGCGATTCATGTTTAAAAGACAAGATGACAAAATTACCTTTTTCTAGAAAGGGTGAACAAGTTGATGAGTTATTTGGGCTCATACATACCGATGTATGTGAACCAATGTCAACTCACACACTAGGAGATTATAACTACTTCGTTACTTTCATTGATGATCACTCTCGTTATGGGTATGTGTATCTATTGAAACACAAGTCTGGAGCCTTTGAAAAGTTAATAGAATTCAAAAATGAAGTAGAGAAATAACTTGGTAAAAGTATTAAGACACTTCAATTTGATCCAGGTGGTGAGTATTTAAGCCAAGAGTTTCAAAATTATCTAAGGGACAATGGTATATTGTCTCAATAGACTCCACCTTATATACCACAACATAATAGTGTATCAGAAAGGCGTAACCGAATCCTGTTGGATATGGTTAGGTCAATAATGGATCATGCAAATCTTCCCAAAATCTTTTGGGGTTACGCACTTATAACAATTGTTTACTTGCTAAACAGAGTCTCGGCGAACGTAATCTCAACTACTCCCTATGAGGTATAGACTAGTAAAAAACCTCTTATATCTTATTTAAAGATATGGAGATGCCCTATTTATGTGAAGAGGACTGTATAAGATAAGTTGGATGATAAGTCTGATAAGTGTTTATATATTGGATACCCTAAGGAAACTAAGGGTTACCAATTCTATCACCCCTTATAACAAAAGGTATTTATTTCAAGGCATGTTGCATTATTAGAGAAAGATTTTCTCTTGCAAGAAGCAAGTGGGAGTATAGTTGAACTTGATGAAGTTCAAGAGACTCTAATAGATACTAATGTGATGCCTAGTCAAGAACCGCAACCGATTATGACACAAACTTCTCATAGATCAGGTAGGACACACAATATTCTTGAGAGATATGGATCTCTTATAAGAGAATCGAATGACGTGCTACTAATTGAGGATGAGGAACCTACTGATTAAGAAGAAGCTCTTAATAGTTTAGAGAAGGACAAGTTACAGCCATGAAGTCAGAAATTGATTCCATGTATGAAAATCAAGTTTGGAATTTGGTGGACCCACCTGAAGACATTACACCTTTAGGGTGAAAGTGAATTTTCAAGAAGAAAACTGACATGGATGGTAATATAATTACCTACATGGCAAGGTTGATGGTGAAAGGTTATCGTCAAAGGCAAGACATTGACTATAATGAAACTTTTTCACCTGTAGCCATGCTTAAATCCATTCGGATACTCCTAACCATAACAGCTCATCATGATTATGAGATATGACAAATGGATGTGAAAACAACTTAATGGAAACCTGCTCGAGCATGTGTATATGATACAGTGTGAAGGTTTCACATCTGTTAATAAGAATAAAGATGCAAGATTCAATGGTCCATTTATAGACTAAGCAAGAATCAGGAGTTGGAATACCTATTTTGATGAGGCAATCAAAGAGTTTGATTTCTCACAAAATCTAGATGAACCTTGTGTGTATCAAAAGGTTAGTGGGAGCATAGTTGTATTCCTAATATTATATGTTGTTGGCATATTATTTATAGGAAATGATGTGCCAGTTCAACAGTCAGTTAAAGTTTAGTTGTCCATGACATTTTCCATAAAAGATATCGAAGAAGTAATTTACATCCTAGGGATGAAGATCTATAGAGATAGACCAAAAAGATTACTTGGTCTTTCACAGTCGATATATATAGATAGAGTGCTAAAACAGTTTAGCATGTCTAAATCTAAGAAAGGTTTCATACCTATGAGGTATGAAATTCATCTTTTGAAGTCTATGTGCCCACACACAAAAGACGAGAAGATTTACATGGATAAGATACCTTATGCATTCACAATAGGATCTATCATGTATACTATGTTATGTACAAGACTTGATGTATCATATGCTTTGAGTATTACGAGCAGATACCAGTCAGATCCAGGAATGGATCATTGAGAGGCTATCAAGATAATCCTTAAGTACTTGAGAAGAATTAAGGATATGTTCTTAGTATATGGAGATGGTGATATCATCATACGCGAGTATACGGATGCCAGTTTCTAGACAGACAAAGATGACTCTAAGTCACAGTCTGGGTTTATATTCATATTAAATGGAGGCACAGTTAGTTAGAAGAGTTCTAAGCATGACCCTATTGCATATTCTACTTGTGAGGCGGAATGCATTGCAGCTTCGGAAGCAGTAAAGCAAGCAGTTTGGATCAAGAAGTTCATTACTGAACTTGGTGTGGTTCCATCCACTATTGAAGAATTACCTATTTACTTTGACAACACTGGAGTCATTGTACAAGCAAAGGAACCTAGGTCTCATCAGTGATCCAAACACATACTTCTCCACTATCATCTGATCAGGGAGATCATTAGTAGGAAAGAAATAACTCGAGAAAATTTCCTCTAAAAGGAACCTAGTAAATCCTTTGACAAAGGCTCTACCACAAAGTAAGTTTGAGAGTCAAGTCCTTGCTTATGGTTTAGGACATCGTGGCGATTGACATTAGGCCAAGTGGGAGTGTTAGATTTTGAGGAATGTCCTAAGGCAATCGCCTTATGATTTTACTATTTTTTTGATAAATATAGATTCACCATTTGAGTACATATTATATATTTGAATAGTCTTAAACTCATTTACTGAATGTCTGTAATATAATTCATAGCATGAGTGAATTTGTGATTGGATCACAACTTGTGATTATCTCTACATGTGTAATTATAAATGTATTAAAATTTTCCTAGTCGTCGAATTGGTACATTTGTACATCATCAATTCTTTAAGATTAGCATGTGTTATACTCCTTGATTCGGCTAAGTAGTTGTTTCTCACTAGCTGGAGACATTGGGATATCGAGAGTTAAACATGGATGCTAGTTATGGTAACTATTTCTTTAGAGTGAATTGTTGTAAGACTTCATATGATTCTCTACATATATGGATATGTCTGTGAAGTTCTTACTGCAGCTCCAGTGCAAGTTTCCTTCAACTTGAGGTATATAAGTCATCTTGGTCATGAAGACTTATACTTTGACATCTTAAGCAAACATTTCTTGGAAGCGTGGACCCAAGATGATTGGGTATAAGTCGAAGTGCCTGAATGTGTTTGGATAGCTCACAGAGGATTCACCGCTCCTTGCGAGAAGACGTATACCCTATGACCACTCGTTAGGATTATTACTCAAAGTTTTTAGCCGAAGTATCATATGTTAAGAGTATAGGACTCTTGTACAGATGTACGAGTAATTTGAATCAGTAAAATGAGGAAGTATTACTTGGGATATGTGTGATGTAGTCAGCCTAGTGGGGGCAGACACATAGACCATGTCCCGAACCAAGTGGGTATAAGACACGTGAAAGGAACGAGACACGACTCACTATAGTTACTGAAAGGTTTATAATTAGTTCAGAGATCAACTGTGATTTTTTGATTAATTGGGGATCATGATATACTACTAGGTGTCTCTCATGATCGTTCAATAATTAAGTAGTTAACTATGGACAACCAAAATAAATCGAGACCTATTGGGTCACACACACTACAAGTCCCTAAAAGATATAAAATAAGTTAGAGAATATGAATCTCATATCAAGAAATAAATATTTGGTTGAATCATACATAAGACAAATATGAAAATATTTATCGGAATAGAAGTACAGATGAGCCACATCTCTTATGAAAGAGGTAGACCCTATTTGGTTTAATCATGAACCAATTTAGTTTAACCATGAACCAACTTGATTTAATTATAAACTAAACCAAGCGGTTAGCATAATGGGTTGGATTTGGACTTTCTAATCCAACTTATTAAAGAGGACTATATATTGATATGATTAAGAGAGAATTAATAGACAATTCATTATTGACTTGATTAGGTTTTGAAAACCTAAACCCAATACTTCTCTCTCTCTCCCTCTTTTTTGCTGTCGACCATAATAAGAGGTTCTCTTATTGTTGCCGTGAGCCACCCAAAGGAAGAAGATCATTCTTTTGCTTCTTCTTCCTCTTCTTGATCCTTCTCCTTCTCTCATGGCTAGTACCTTCAAAAGGCGAAGCTTGTTCTCTTGGAATTGTCTTGAAGAGCTCGGCGTGGATATGAATAAATGTGAGGTTTGATAATGTCGTAAACGGTTGATGTCCTTCTCATTTCAAGTCATCCGTAAGGTTTACCTAGAATAATTATTGTTTGATTTCATTTTATCTATGATCTTATCTACGTGATTGTATCTCCCATGCATGTGGTGTGTGTGATATAATAAATTAGTTTATTTATCTTTAAGTTTTCTGCTATGCTTATTTATTAAATATGTTTTTAGCAGGCATCGCATTAGACATATCCCTATAGTTGGTGTGCTAAAAATATTGGTGATGAATCCACCGAACCCAAAGACATCCCTTCTTGTGTTGGATGTTCCACAATGACTTGAATAGGAGGGTGGAGTTCCATTCTCGGAGGTCTTGTAGCCTAAATCCACCTTCCTCCTTCACCAAGCACATGATGGCCCAAGATATGGGTGGATGCTTGGTGGACCACACAAAGGAGCGACATATAGTATATGATCCTGTCTGAAAGCTGAGAAGACGAACCTGCCGTAATGACGTGTCTGGAAGGTTGACCGCATCCCCATGACCCGGTTGATGATCTGTCCTCTACGTTGACCAGATCGTCGGAAGTCCTCCTCCGGTCAACTGTACCTGCATCCAGCGACCGGGTCACCCCGGCCTCTGGTACCTCGGTGCTCGAGGCGAATCCCACAGATATATGAGCAACCGAATACTAATGACAGAATAATTAACTAAATGCAGAAAAGGTACGAGAACGTACCCTGGCCCAGGGGGGCGCCCTCGGATGGATGGAGGAGCTGATCGAGTCGCGGTCACCTGGAATAGTGAAGGCATCTGAGCCGACTAAAGAGGAGATCCGGAGGTGGCGACATGGAGCCTAACACTGCGTGGCTCCGAGAGGTGAGATACAACCGGAATACAACGGCGACACGGCCGGCATATGACATCGGCTCGCAGGCCGGAATATAACATACAATCACGACTCAGAGGCAGGTCAATAGCAACAGCTCACAACACCCATAGTGCTACGAAGAACCAAGCACCACGGCTCAATGGTCGAATACATCACGGGCGGCTGCCGGAGATGCCACAGTGGATCCAATCTATGCCTCAAATGATGGACAAGACGACTATAAGGCCGTCGGAGTCAGCTGTAAGGCTGCCAGGAGAGGTGGCAGCGGCTAGAGAAGCGGCAGTGGCCGCTGTACAGCGCCAGACGCCATGGGAGGCTGAGGTGGCTGCTGGTGGATGCTCCGGCCGCTGGAGATGGCGCCGAGCGCTGGAGGCGGCGCCGACCGCTGCTGTAGGCAGCGGTGGTGGCTGCTAAACCCGGTGAGCCACAAGTCGCCCCATGTGGCTGCACGAGGAAGAGGAGAACTCCCCCCTCCCTACTCGCGGTAGCTATGGCGAGAGGAGGAGAAGGAGAGGCGGAGGTCCGGTCCCTTGGCGGCATCAGCCGGCGAGGAGGCCGGAGGCAGTGCTGACTGCGGGTGGCGGCGGAAGAAACCCCCTTTCAGCTCGCTCCTTCTAGTGTCGGCGCTAGGATGTAGGCCGGAGGAAAGGGGGTAGAGGAGAGGAGCGGCCAGCGTCCGGCGTCGGCGTTGGCGGTCAAGGAGGCGGGAGCTCCTCCTGGCGGCGGACCCCAAGCACCAGTCGAAAACCCCTTTTTTCCTCCCACCCCGGCCTCTCTGCCGCCCCCTTTCCAAACACGAGCCCTCTCTCCCTTCAAAGCCCTAGCAATGCTCAATGACGAAAATGCCCCTGACATCTTCTCTAATTACTTCTCATGCCCTAATTTATCTCCGGATCAGTATATATCTTGTTGATGACTGCACATAGAATGGGTAAGATCAAAAGACAAAAACACTTGATACCTTGGGGTACCGTCTTCACTAGTTCAAGTTTGCCAACGTATGATAACATGTGTTTTGGCTAAGAAGCAAGCTTTGTCGTAATCACCTTCGTCAATGGACCATAATTGCTGGTCTGAAGCTTCTCTGTCACTATTAGAATACCAAGGTGGCGAAAAGGGAAGGATCCACACAGAAAATTGGTGATCTCCATCAACCTACCCGCTGTCCAGTCACTCACCACCGCGTTGTAGAGCTTGGGTTAGTTGAGGTTCGGATGGAGACCAGCTGAACTCCAAAGGAAGAAACGTTGTGTGGTCAATTAGAAGTCTTTTGAATGATGTTTGAAAACATAAGCTAACTAAGGAGGTTTATATATAAAGTGCATCATGTGCATGATGTGTTGGCCCAAATGAAGGCATATTGTGTGGTAGATGAAGGTAATTATGAGCTATTTAGAGAGTATCACTTGCAAGTTGCATTTTAGTCCAAAGACTTAGTGTAATGTTGCACTTGGTATCTCAATAAATGCTCATACAATTGCATTTATTTTACAACACATATATAAATATGCATATTGTTAGTGCAAGGTGCACCAGAATCGAACCTAAGTTTTGATATTGTCAAAGGTTTAAGTTAAGTCTTGTTGTGATCTAACAAATTGATTGAGTGTGCAGGTTGTTTACTTAACCAGTGAAAACTCTAGTCGCAGCTAGGCAGGAAAAATCTTAGCAGATCATGGAACCCAGGCAGGAAGCCCAAGTGGGTCGAGAGGACCTAACACTTGGCAGGGAAACTTGATAGGTCTAGAAGACCGAAGATCGAGAGGAAGTCCTGGTGAGCTGATCCGATGTTAAGCGAGAAAGTCCAAACAAGTTTAGAGGACCAATGTTTGGTAGGTAAGTTGAGGTAATCAATTGGAGAGGAGCGACAGTGAGCTCATGTTCTGGAAAGGGAACAACCTTAGGTCGTTGATCTAATTAAAGAAACTGAGAAGGTTTCCAAGTTGAGATTATAACAGTTTTACTATCAATTACTACTCCTACATCATATATTATCACTATGCTAACTTTATTTTGTAGGAATATTTATTTTAATTCTATTTTGTAGGAACCGAAGTTATCGATCGACCGAACACTATGATTGGTAGACGAAACTAGGTTGATACGGACTAGAGATTAGTTCGAAGCAAAGTTTTGTAAATTGACTGATCAATCGACCAAGCTAGTAGATCAATTGACCGAACAAAGGTGACATGGTAGAGATCAGATTGATCTGAAGCAAACATGGAAGCCAGGTTAATTGGTCAATCAAACCCAGGGATTTGTTGACTGAACAATCGAGAATTAATCGCGAATCTCGGTAAATAGGGAAACTGCACAAATAGGTCGACCGATCAAGGGGATCAGTTAATCGAACAATAAATGCTCATAAATGCGTAAAGATCAAATCTCAGTGAAGAAGGAAAGCAAGGATTTCAATCGACTGATAGGAGGATCAGTCGACCAAAGGGATCAGTCGATCGAACAGTTTATCGGTCGACCAAATGAGACTTATCTAATGGGTGCTCGAGGTCCGAGTCAAAGCAACTTTTCAATCTGTTTCGAATCAGTTCTCTGTTTGTTCTCCTAACATTCTATGCATTATCTTCAGGAGCAAGCTGCTACATTGAGGATTGTCGACGAGATTTGCTTCTTACTCTTTGTTGATATAATTTTTTATTAGTTGGCATTGTTTTAATTTCAAGAAGATAGTAGTGTGTTACTATCTTCTAATCACATTGTATGAATTACTTCTTTCCTAAGATTTCAGAAAGAAGAGTTATAGTGAATTGTCCAATGGTGTAATCAAGGATTATGGATCTTGGAGTAGGAGTCGACATAGGCTCCGAACCAAGTAACAACCTGAGTCACCTGTCTTTCTTTTGCTATCTTATTTTCCACTAGCTTACTTTGAAATTTATTTTACAAATTAATACAAAAAGAAAAGTTTTTCGATGAGCGATATTCACCCCCTTTCTATTTCTTCATTTAGATCTATCAATTGGTATCAGAATGAGTCACTCTGAAATTACTTAATAGTTTTTTGAGCAAATTTTAAAAACTTTTTATTTTTCTTTAAAGAGATTTTTCTTATACATTTATTTCTTTTATCTCACACTACTAATCCCAAGATGAGAGTCTTGGAAAATTTTCTTCTGTTAATTCTTTGATTGCAAGAATGTCGAACTCCTACTAAGAGAGCTACAACACTGTTTGCCCCCTACTGTTTAAAGGAGAAAACTTCAGCTATTAGAAAAATAGAATGGAGTGCTACCTTAAGTTTCACATCGAGCTCTAATTCACCATACTTAAAGGATACACACCTCCAATGGAAGACGGAAAGCCAGTAGAACCAAAAAAACTGGACTCTTTCAATGATCAAGAAGGCACAACTGAATTATAAGGCGATTAACACCATTGAGTGCGGGCTAACAATGGAGGAATTGAACCGAGTCTAGCCCTACGATAGCACAAAGGAACTTTAGGACCACCTGGTAAAATTATACGAGGGAACCGACGAATCAAAAGTAAATAAGAGAGATCTTTTATTAAATAATCTATTTAATATTAAAATACTTCCCGGAGAAACGACCACCTAACTGCACACGTGACTCAAAGATATCCTCAACGACCTACTTCTGATTGGACACCACTTGGAGAACTGCGACACAATAAAGTACGCACTAAACGCCTTCCCCCAGAACCCTTTGTGGACATCGATAATAGATGCTTACAAAGTTTTAAGGGATCTTTCAATTCTTAAATTAGACAGATTATTTTATGACTTAGAGTTACATGAGCAGTTAAACTTGAGTTAAGCCTAGAAAGGAATTGCCCTATATGCATGACCAAGCAAGGAGACCAAATCAAGAACAAAGAACAAATCAGAAAGTGAGTCAGACTTAGACTCAACAAATGAAAAAGAACTGGTCAACATGGTCCGAAGACTGCTGACAAGGAAGAAGTTCAAAAGGGGCACCAAGAAGGTACCGATCAACCAAACTCAAAATAAATCAGAAATGATTTGTTATGGATGTAACAAGAAGGGGCATTTCAAACATGAATACCCAAAATGAAAGGAGGAAAAACCTAAACCAATAAGAAAAAGAAAGCCCTTTAAGCCATGTGAGATGAGTGATCTTCTGAGGAATCTGATGTAGAAGAGCCATAGCACTCGAGTCATCTTGCCTTTATGGCAAGAAATGAAGATTCCGAGTGCAAGGAAGAGTATGAGTCTGAGACCAACACCGAGCCCGAGAGAAGCCATAGATCCGTATCTATTTCCGAAGGTCATGATATGGTAACTTTCTATTCCAAGTCAAATTTACTTAAAGTAGTTAAATGTTTGTTTAAAAAATTAACAAAGTCTGAGGAACAAAATAACTTACTACTTAAGGAAATTTACCACCTTAAGGAGCAAGTTAACTTGAGTAACTCGACTAACCAACTTCAGGTTGGAACTTCAACTCAAGTTACAAAACTTGAGGAAGAAAATTCTAACTTAAAAGGTTAAGCGGAGCGACTCAAGAAAACGTTAAAAAAGTTTGAATTGGGATCCAAGTATTAAATATGGTACTTGGATTGCAACGAGCCATGTACAATAAATCCAGACTCGGCTATAACCCAAACAAAAGCAACAAACCATATTTGTCATTAATTAGTCAAAATATTAGAAATCAAGTCCAAGCATGAGTTCCTAAAAATTTCCTAACCAAATCAATTAAACCAAACCAATATTTGATCCCTAAGAGTTAAATTCATTTCTTAGATAGTCCATATCTAAACTATGACTTAGGGGGAGTAAATAGAAAATATGTTCAACCTACTTGATTAATCAACTATGCATGCTTAGGATTAGGTTTACTTTTCTGCTTAGCTTAGAACGGTTAGTTAAAGAGATTTATCAAACCCTAATAAAATAGCATTAGAATGGATTTGGTTGATAGTACGCCAAGGAAACTTTGTCGAAGGCATGTCTACATTGAATCTTGTATATTCTATGTAACGACCCAATTTTCCTTATTTCAAGTTCTAAAAGTCCATAAAAATATTTGGAAATACTTTTAAAATATTCTAGAGATTTTTAGGAATTTTTAGAGTATTTTTACGTAATTTTTGGAGGTCGTTTAGTAGGGTTACAAAAAGAAAGAAGTTTTAAAAAAAACGTTGAAGGTGAGATTCGAACCCACGACCTCGGGTCGGACTGACCCAAGCAAAACCGACCTAACCAGCTGGGCTACACGGTTTTTGTTAACCTTATATGGAGAGAAATAGATTTAAGCTATAGTCGGAACAAATAAAATAAAAGAGAAGAAAAATAAGTTTGTAGAAGCAAGGGTTCGAACCCAGCTCCTCGGCCCAAGCAGAAACCGGCCCAACCAGCTGAGCTACGCGGGTTTTGTTAACCAGGTATGTAGCGAAATATATTTAAGCTATAGTTGGAACGTTTAAAATAAATTGGAATTAAAAGTGCGCGGCTGAGGGTTCAAAGCCGAGACCTGTGGCTTCGAGCAAAACCCAACTGACCAGCTGCGCTAGCGGTCGGTGTTAATCAAATATGCAGCGACATATATATAATCTATAGTTATAATCGAAACCCTAGTTTTAAAAGGATCTAATTCCTTTTCTCCCGAGCCGAAAACCCTTTTCTTCTTCTCACGCGACGGCGCGACTCTTCTGCTCGGGCGAAACAGAGCCGTGTTAGGGTTTCGTCTCCGGCGCTTGAAAAAGGGCTCTCTCTGGCCGGTCTTCACCCAACTGTGATCTTCTCGTCGTGGAGAGCACGAGGACCTGAAGGAGACGCCGAGACCTTCACCTATCCGAAACCTTAGCAGCCATCTTCTCGGTTGTAAGTCCAAGGAAACAAGTGAGTTGCTTCTCACCTGCAGTAGGAGTAGTTCCCCGATATTGATCTTCTCTTTTGTTTGGTTTCGGAACTTGCTATTGTATTTGGATTTACTGCCGTGAACCTGAATTGATTTCCTTTGCTTTTAGTTGTAACCTGCCTAAGGATTTCGATATTTCTGTGAGGATTGATGGGTTAAAGGGTTCTGCCGTGAGGTTGAAAGGAAGAAGATGGAGAAGGAAAATTAAGGGAGAAGTGTGATGGGCATTTAGCTCCTTTTCGGTAACCTGCCGTGCCTCAAAAAAAAAATTCCGGGAGGAATTGTATGCTGTGATCTTATGGATTAGGGCAATGGGCAGAAACGATTTACATGTTTAATAGCAGTAATTAGTTTTCCTTGCTGCAGGTATCACAATTCAATGTGTTGGACTGGGAAAAAAATGAAAGAATTAATTAGATTGGCATGTGGCAATTGTTTTTCTTCTTCACTGCTGTAGCACGTGATAGGAGGAATAATTGTCGTAGTAATTGGTTCTTTTTGTCTTCTTGATGTGGTACCGATCATGAAAAGATTTAGTTTCGTTTGAGCTTATAGCTTAATAAGTATGCACTGCCGGGTGATTTAGAAATTCTGTTTTTATCACTTAGCAAGCATGAACAACCTCTTAATTATGGAGTTCAGCTTTTATAATAAAGCTTACAATTTGCCCTGCCATGGAACAAAATTGTCCAGTACATTAAGCTTGCAGATTTCTAGTTCTTTATGTTATTAAATGTGCATGAGTAGCATTTCTTCAAAGCAATCAGTTTCTAGTTTCTTTTTTTATAGCATGCAGATTTTTAATAAGCAGATTTTCATAAGTAC
Source organism: Zingiber officinale (assembly GCF_018446385.1). Lineage (NCBI taxonomy): Eukaryota > Viridiplantae > Streptophyta > Magnoliopsida > Zingiberales > Zingiberaceae > Zingiber > Zingiber officinale. Next base: position 112,391,145 of record NC_055994.1, read on the forward strand.
TGCTTGCAAATTTTGATAAGTATTGCATGCAGAACCTCAATCTTAGAACAGATTTTTACTAAGCTTAATATGCAGATTTTTATTAAGCATTAGTGTGCAGATTTTTATTAATCATTAGTGTGCAGATTTTTATTAAGTATTAGTGCAGATTTCTGTTGAGCATTAATATTGCAGAATTTTATTAGCATAGTATGCAGATTTTTGGTTTAAGCATTTCAAAGTTAGAATTTGCTTAAACATTTCAGTTTCTTTTAAAAGAAGTATTCTTTTAGAAGTATTAACAAGTATAAGAAAGCTAAAGAAAAGAAAGAAAAGGCCAAGGCCTTAAGTAGATCCTAAAGTCAAGACTTTAGGGATTTTGGCACACAAGGTGCTTAAATAAATGCCAAGGCATTTTATTATAAGAAGTATTTAAAGATAAAAAGTATTTTACTTTTAAAGGGCATGTACCGGACACAAGGTCCAAGGGATGGGCTCCAAGTTGCCCCTAGGCACAAGGCCTAGAAGTATCTTAGTAGTTTCGGGATTAGCTACCTCGATTCTTATTAAGAATGCGCGCAAAGTGGTACAATGCCGGGCCCAAAAGAAGTTTATTATTATTTTGAAGTATTAAAGTATAAGTTTTGAAATAAATGAAACAAGCTTCAAATATGTTTAGAATTAGAAAGTTTAGTTCTTGATGTTTGAAGCATTCAGTAGTAGTTTTATTTGTTTCTTGCTACTAGATTATTCAGCATGTTTAGTTTTATTTGCTTTCAGCATGCTGTTATAGTTTTAGTCTTATGAGCATGTTTAGTTTTACATGTTTAGAAGTTTTACATGTTTAGTAGTTTTACATGTTTAGAAGTTTTACATGTTTAGTAGTTTTACATGTTTAGTAGTTTTACATGTTTAGTAGCTTTACATGTTTAGTAGCTTTACATGTTTAGTATGCTTCTTTTATAGTTTCATTCTTATGAGCATGATTAGCTATACATGTTTAGTATTTCAGTTAGCATGATTTCCTTTGCTATATATGAGCATGAGTAGTTTTATATGTTAGCATTCAGTTTTAGCATGTTTTTATTTATATACATGCATATCGAGTTTTTGTGAGTAGATAGCGCTCACTAAGCTTTATGCTTATAGACTGCACTTCCTCCTACTGCAGATAAAGGGAAGGAAAAGATTTAGCAAAGAAGGCGACAAGGTGGTGGTGATGAAGGTGTGTGATGGCTGGACTATGGAGAGATCCAGAATGAGCTGGCAAATTGCCAAGACTTTTCTGTTTAGTTATTTTAGTTCTCTTTTAATGCTATGATGAAGTTGAGATTGTAATTGAGTCTATTCCGCACTTGTAGTTTGGTATGTCTTATCGTTGGAGTTCTATTTGTTTACTATTGCTAGAATAGTTTCCTTTTAGTTATTGTGATATTATTACTGCGTGGTTGTGAAGTATTTATACCAGCCGCATGTGGTTGATGGTTTATTATTTGTTTGTATTATGGGAAATGGTCACCGGTACAGGGGAGACTCTGTCGAAATTTTTCGGTAGGGTTTTCCTAGAGATTTTTAATAAACCGGTTAAGTAGAGTTAGTAGATAAGTAACGGTCACTCTTAGAGAGTAGTAGTAGTAGTAAGAAGGGTGGTCGTTACATTCTACTTGGTGCACTAGACCTAGTGGATTTGGCCGAAGCTACCCTAGTTAAACATGAGCTAGTTAGACCAAACCTAGTATTAAGTTTTTTAGACAGAATTATTTTGGGAAGTATTCAGAAAGTGGTCCATCGTTGATACACAAGAAGGTCATATGTCTCGTCATTGAGTGAAAACTTACCCTTATGAACTTTTCTTGATTAACCCAAAGCTAAGTTTGAATCTAACATAGGTTAAACAACATTTTTTTTTTATAAATTTCTAATAATTTAAATCAATTAAAATAATATAAATTTTAATAAAACAATTGAAATAAATACAATTTAATTCGAAATTAATAAATTTTTACCTTAAAAAAATTAAATCTAATTCAAAATTTTAAATTAAAATATAACTTAAATAAAATTAAACTTAATTATTAACTAAAGATTAAACTTTATTATCAAAATTAATTAAAAACTTAATTCAAAATTAACTAAAAACTTAAATTTAATTAAAATATTAATTAAAACTTAACTAAAGTTAATTACAACTTAATTAATTAAAACTTAAACTTAAATTAAAACATAAAAAAATGTAAACTTAAACTAAAACTTAAAGTAATTAAACCTTACAAAAAAAAATAAACCGTAAAGTTTAATTAATCTAAACCTAAAGTAAATACTTAAATTTAAACTCTAAGTAAAAATTTAAAACTTAATTCAAATTTAAACTAAAATTAAATTAACACTTAATTATCATAAAATTAAACTCAAACTTAATTAAATTAATTAATACATATATAAATTAAAATTAATACTTAATTTTAATAATTTTTCTAAAAGAATATAATAATAATAATAATAATAATAATAATAACAACAACAACTATTATCGATTGACAGAACTCGAAGTTCTGTTGACCGAACCACCAAAGCAACAAAGATAAGCTTTAAGACTAATTCAATTTATGAGTCGATCGAACAAATGTTCCGTCGACCGAAACAATCATTAAGACAAATTCAATTTATCAGCCAACCGAACTATTTTTCGGTCGACTGAACACCTAATTCTACGCAGATTAGCACGAAACAGTCACCCTTAATCAAATTATCGGTCGACTGAAAACCTAATGTCCATTCTTGATTCATCCACCTCGCACAAATTAAAGGGATCGGTCGATCGATCCCTATGATCGGTTGACCGATAAAAGGCTATAAAAGATGCAGTGGGCAGAGGCTGTGGATATAAAATCCAAAGCTACCTCTCTAGTTTCCATTAACAGAACACGGTGCACAGTCTTCGCGATGCCTCAATAACATCTAACCAATCCTTCTTTCTTTTTCTAATTAGAGTTTATTTATTCAATTCTTTTAATAATAGTGAAAAGAATCGCACAACTACACAAAGGGAGGCTAACTCTTTAAATCTCAACCACGACCCTAGGTTTTTGACTGAGGATCTACGTCACTCATTTCCAAATAAAAAATTCAAAGTGATAGGGACTCGTTGTCTTGACCTTCCATTTTATCAAACATATTGTCAAGAGGGCATAGATATAACCCAGCATTTTTAACTTGATAGTATTGATTTTTGTCGACATGCATATAACCAATTCTGTGTTCTGAATTCTATCACAACTTATGTGAGATTGATTCTCATCACTATAAAACTAAAGTAGCAACTCGGGATATGTTGTTTGACCTTGATATGTTTCTTAGATTCTTGTGAATTTGTTCTTCTGTTAATTGCATCCTTTTCGGTGCTTCTCTTCCTGACACACTACCGAACCCTTTCACTCATCTAACTCTTGATCTTATTTATGCCGACTTCTTTGAGAGGCAGGGCCCCAAAAAGATGTCATCCATACCTCTAAGTCCATGTGACAACACACTTTATAAGATGGTCGTGTCTTGTATTCATCCTCTATCATCTAGAGATCAGGGAGTTCTGCATCCAGTGCATCTTTTTTTGATGTACGCATTAAGACACCGACTAGTGTCACGCCCCAGAGGAATCCCTGTCCGAAGAAATTTCGACAGCACCTCCCCTATACTGGTGACAATCTGAAGCATTTCTACAGACATAATATACCTCAGCCACATGCGGCTGGAATCATAACAATAAAAGAAAACAAACACCACGTAGTTAATATCAAATTCAGCCTCTGGCTGACACAACCACGCAGTTAAAAGTAAAGCAGCCCACTCGGCTGTACCAAAACCAAAACACAACAAAAACTGACAGAAACCAAATACAACCAAACACAAAACTGCTAGCCGGCTAGGCTTACACAACCAACAACATAACACCCGGAAACAAAATCAGAACACAAATCGAAATACAGAAATTTCATATACCAAGATAAAACAACAGAAAGGCAGAGATATGTCTTTTGATTTGACGCGGGGACCAGCAGACAGGATGCTCCAAGCGACACCATAAATAACCTGGTACCTGAAAAGATAGTGTTCACGGGGGTGAGTTCAACAACTCAGCGAATACCAATAAACATGCCTAGTAAGATATATCTAACAACAATAAACATGGAATACAGCTTCCTAATCATATATATAGGAAAGATGCAAAACTGAAAAATAACTGAGGAAGCTGTACTCACCAGGAACTCCTATCCTGATCAAAAGTGTCATCAAACCGATACGCAGTATGTCTCCTGTTTGCATGTCAAACAAATGCATCCACCAAAATGCAGCATATAAGTGCAGCAAACACAAACAAATAAAGGCAATCAATGCATATGATGCTAATGATGCGTCCTGGTCACCCCTGACGCCAGTCAGTCCTCTCACACACAAATGGCGAGACCGAGTGGGTAGGGCTGTGACAACCGTGCATTTTGTCGTCACTGCTCCTGATGAGTGACCGAGTGGACGGGATGCTGTCGGAGTACTCCTGTCCTGTGACCCCAAATCATAAATGGGGGAGATCAATGCTCTCATCTCCCGGTACACGATGATGGGGAGGAAATCTCTGCTGGCTACCACACTAAGTCACCTGACCAACGGAGCCAAACAGAGTCCACCATCTGCCGGCTACCATGCTGCTACACTAAATGCCAGCGTAGCCAAACAGAGCGGAACTGACTGCCGGCTACCACGCTGAGTCATATGACCAACGGGGCCAAACAGTAGAACCGCCACACACCTGCCTGATATACCACTAAACCATGAGTGGGGGTGTGTGCAGTACATGTAACTGGCGATGGGCTCAACCATAGTGGAGCCGAACAATCACACAGCATGCAATCATGATGCATGTCACTATGCATAGCAAAAACTGATCAACACAACCATATCCATATATACAAAATGGGTACTGTAAAAGCGATGGTCACATACCAAAATCTAGAGTACACAGGTCAGATAGAATATCAAAACATATGTCCCGAACATAACAAGTATGGTATATCCTGATAAGCATAGAAAAATCCATATATATATAATATGGGTACCACAGTATCAGTAGGTCAAATCCACGGATCTATGGTATACAGGTCATCTATGGTATAACAACCCAGATCCTAAACCTATCCCCCTTTCATAGTATATGTACCAACAATATGCACAGATCAAAGCCACAAGGTCTAGGTACACGAATCATATATGATATACTAATAGAAATACACAATCCAGGCGTGGCATAAAAACCTAAGTATCAGATAATTTGGATACACATACCAGAAACAAATATCCAGAGCCTAGTCCTAACCTCGGTAAAGCATGGTATGTCACTCTAGAAACTAAGATACTCATGGTAATAAAGTACTCATGGCAACAAGATACTCATGGTAACAAATCATGAGATATAAGTACAGATACTTCACAGGCGACAAATCTAACATGCTATGGATATCAAACAGTGACATATCAAAGGCAAACATGTTCATTGCTTGTAGTTATAAAATACTATGCATATCCAATGACAATATCATAAAAGATAAGTCAAGAGGTACCCGCCTTTATACGTAGTCTGTATCGCAATAAATCTCGTATCAGACGCTTGTCTCCAAACAAAGTCCTGCAACACATAATGTATTTTAGCTAATACATAAAAAGTAATAGCTAAATAAATTTCCCCTCCTAATAAGAGTGACTCCAATCAAACATGGTTATGGATTAATCCCCCAATTAACTTTAACCATAGTACAACCTAATTAGATTACATTTATACATGATTCATCTCCAAAACTCACCCAAATCCACAATTAACCAGGCAATCTACAGGTTACAAATCTCCAACATAATCTAATACAAATCCATAACCATTAAACCATTATTCTTATCCCTAATCCAGTTAACTACATCATCTACTAATCAACAAATTTCAAAACTCATAAAATCTTATATCAAACCATAATAAATCTTGTAATCTAATTTACGCTTGTATTCAACAACCATACCTCCAATCCAGATACCCCCAACTGATAATATGTTGCCGGAGAATATTGCTACCAATGCTCTTCTGCCGAAACTACAGAAAATTGCAACAATGCCAAGTTCTTCCTCCTTGCCGGAACTGATCCTCATCAACCAAAGTAGAGATGTGAGGAAAAAAGAAATCAACGATTCTAGGTCTAAATGGATAGCTCGGCAGAACCTGGTGGCGGCAAGTAGTGGTTAGGGCACGACTTAACGAAGCTGGTGATCAACGATCAGAATCTAGGGCATGGTTCCGGATTGGAAGAGGAGAAGAAGGGCCGGCAGAAATCCAGTGACCACAATTAGGGCTCACGGCAGTCGGCGCGTAAAGAACACACTGCTCGGAAGGAAGGAGGGTGCTGGCGCCGGCGCTGCTCTGTGCAGCCTCAATTGGTAGCGGCGCCTGGTGTGGCTCGGGAAGGAGAAGGAGAGGCCGACGCTAGGGCTCGGATGCCGGCGGATCGGGGGCCGATGTCGCATCGGCTAGAGGAAAGGAAATCGGGGCAAAGGCTCTAGGGCAGAGATTGGATGAAGGGAAAAATACCAGGCTTCCCCACGGCCACTGCCTTTGTACCGGAGAGGAGAGGAACAACCACGAGGGCGGCGTCGGCGCAGGCGTTGGGGAAGAAGAAACCGTCGGAGTGGAGAGGAATGGCGTCGGGGAAAGGAAGTGGGAACGGGAGAGGAAAAGAAGAAATAGAAAAAGAGAATAAAAAGAGAATTTCGGCTTTTCCTCGTTTAAATGGGTAGCCTAAATAGGCTTTCCCGGAACCCCGTTTTTATCCCCGTAAACGAAGCCGTACGAGCTCCGAAAAATTTCAGAAAAACTTCCAAAAATCCTGAAAAATTTCCTTATCATTATTCGCCATTTTCGATATTTTACATTCTCCCCCACTAATAAAAATTTGGTCCCCAAATTTCGTTATCTACCATCCGCAAGAACTAACAACAAATAGAGAGTATAAATGTTGAATGGTAAATTAAATCACATATCTCAAGTGAAAAGATGGGGGTATCAGGCTCGGATAGCATCCTCGAGCTCCCAGGTAGCCTTCTCACCCGAACGATGCTGTCATCCGACTTTAATCAGCCGGATGATCTTGTTCCGCAACTGACACTCTTTCCGGTCCAGAATCCGTACCGGAATCTCCTCATAAGTGACGTCAGGCTGAACTGGAACTGAGATATCTATCAGCACATGTGTCAGGTCGGGTATGTATCTTCTCAACATAGATACATGGAATACATCGTGAACACCTGCCGAAGCTGGTGGCAATGCCAAACGATAAGCTACTGCTCCAATTCTCTCCAAGATCTGGAAAGATCCAATGTATCGTGAAGCTAGCTTACCTCTGAGGTCAAATCTCTTCACCCCTTTCATGGGAGAAACTCGCAGAAAAGCATGGTCGCCAATAGAGAACTCCAAGGGTCTGCATCTCCACTCAGCATAACACTTCTGGCGACCCTGCACCTCTAACATACTCCGTCTGATAGTACGGACCAACTCTGCATCCTGCTGAACCCTATGAGGTCCCAAAAACTGGGCCTCTCCAACCTCATCCCAAAGGACGGGTGTCCGACAAGGTCTACCATACAACGCCTCAAACGGTGCCATCTGGATAGCCGAATGAAAACTATTGTTGTAGGCAAACTCTACTAACGGCAGATAGTCCTCCCAACTGCCTCTGAAATCCATAACACATGACCTCAGTAGGTCCTCTAAAGTCTGAATGGTCCGCTCTGACTGTCCATCTATCTGTGGATGGAAAGCTGTACTGAAACGGAGCTGTGTACCCAAGGCCTGCTGCAGACTCTGCCAGAAACGTGACGTAAACTGTGGATCTCTATCCGAAATGATACTCAACGGAACACCATGTAATATGATAATCTCCCGGCAATACACATCTGACAATCGATCCAGGGAATCAGTCTTCCAGATCTCTAAGAAATAAACGGATTTGTTTAATCGATCAACGATTACCCAAATCGCGTCATAGCCTCGTCGTGTCATAGGCAAACCCACCACAAAGTCCATGGTAATGTGTTCCCATTTCCACTCAGGAATAGGAATCCGCTAAAATAATCCGGCAGTTATCTAGTGCTCTACCATCACCTGCTGACAGACAAGACATCTAGCTACAAATTCCGCGATGTCTTTCTTCATACCGTTCCACCATAGGAACGCCTCAAATCCCGATATATGCGGGTCCCGCCTGGATGGATCATAAATCGAGAGCAATGAGCCTCCTGAAGTAACTCCTATAAGACCGGATGAGACTGAAGTACGCATAATCTGCCTCGGAAGTGTATAACACCCTCCTCGTCTCGTGTGAACTCGGTCTGCTGCCCGGAAGCTATCTGGCTGCAAATAAATTGTAAATATTGATCAGTAACCTAGGGCTCTCGGCTCCTCGTCCTGATCGACGACTGAGCAACCATGGTAACAAGAATACCCTGCTCTGTCTGTCCTTATCCCTCAAGGCCCAACTCGGAGAAACCTTGAATCAAGTCTGTGACCACAACTCAGTGGCAAGCTAAAGTCCCTCTGGACTTCCTGCTAAGTGCATCAGCAACCATATTAGCTCTCCCTGGGTGATAGCTAATGGTACAATTAAAATCCTTCAGAAATTCCATCCATCTCCTCTGTCGGAGATTAGGTTTCTTCTAAGTAAAACAGATATTTGAGACTCTTTTGGTCAGTGAGAATCTCAAATGTAACGTCATAAAAATAATGTCGCCAAATCTTTATGGAAAAAATAATGGCGACTAGCTTCAGATCATGTACAGGGTAGTTCTTCTCGTGCTCCTTCAACCGACGAGAAGCATAGGAGACTACTCTATTGTGCTGCATCAGAACAACGCTCAAATCCTGAATAGATGCGTCGGTGTAGAGGACATATCTGTCCTCTCCAGAAGGTAAAACCAAAACTGAAGCTGACACTAATCTCCGCTTCAGCTCCTGGAAGCTGGTCTCGTAGTCCTCGAAACACGTAAACTTCACATTTTTCCTGGTCAAGCGTGTCATTGGCATAACAACGCGTGGAAAAAAAAAACCCCAACGAATCGTCTGTCATATCGATCCAAACCAAGGAAGTTGCGAGTCTCCTGTATAGACTACAACTACTCCCAACGATAACAACCTCTATCTCCTGTGTAACCACGGTATACTCCTACTAGTGACCGTGTGTCTCAAACATCTCACAGAAGACAACCAAAATATGCACTACTGATCTTCATATGTAGATGTTCTCGTCGAAACATCTCCAGAACTATGCAAAATGGTGTGCGTGTCTCACCGCGGATCCTCAATAGATCACAACATCGTCAACAAGACAATGGGAACCGATCCAAACATCCTGGAAATACTAAAATCATCAAATCTCTGAAAACATCTAAGGCTCCGCAATCTCTAATGGTAACACCAAGACACATAATGTCTGTATGACAGACATTCCTAACCATAAGATCCCCGACAACAAATCAGGAATCTGATCACCAACGATATAAATCATCTAAGAATAGATCCTCCAGTGTGAGAGCAGCGCTCCATCACAAGAAATACCACATAGGTGGGAGCAACGCTCTACCACAAACAATCCGTAATATGTGGGAGCAACGCTCCACCACAAACAAACAATAATATGTGGGAGCTACACTCCACCACAAACGATCCATAATCTGTGGGAGCAACGCTCCACCATAAACAATACATAAGTGCCCAAGGCACCTAACTATCCAGCTAGAGACTGCACGAGATCTCTCTACCACAAATCACTGTGGGTAGCCTAGGGTATAACAACCCAGTAAGCAAATCAAATATATAGTCAACTTAATCAATATCGTAGTGGGTCACCCGCTGATAAGAAAATGGGTTGACAAGGTAGTCCAACAAATGACATAATGCAGACACTCCACATCCTGCATTTAGCATAAGTAGAATCCTCATGATACTACCAACAATACACCTGGCACACATGCACACACAACATAGGTATAATCGACATAATCCTCCAATTATTGTACACCAAACATATACACAACTCAGGTATATTCAGTATAATACCTCCAACATCACATACCGTACACGTGTGCTTAAATCAACGTAGGTATAATCGACAATATACCTCCAATAATACTCACCTCATATATACACATACACCTTGAGTATGATCAACATAATACTTCCAACATATCAAGATAGACATGAGTGCACTTACTAATCATATATAATCAACAAAATACCTCAAATACTACACCAAACACAAGTGCACATATCACGACACAGATTTAAATCGATAAGATACATCCAGTATGTAAATCAGACACGTACAACTAACTACATAGCTATAATCCACAAGAAACCTACAATAACCATATCTAGATGTGAATACTCACACCACCTGCACATGAACTATCCATCATAGAACTCCTTCAACTCATAACAATCATATGTACACTTCATAGATATGCATAATCAGCATATTTAATCCAATTTATCACACAAACCCTATGTCACCTTCTAAGTTATCCTATTAGGTACATACAGTCTAAAATTAAAGTACTCATGGAATAGGATACATCGATTCTCAATAGACTGACCAAGCTGACAATGGTATATGTCTAATTCAGTCTTTTCTTCGTCAGTACGAGTCATGTACTCAAATGTACTCTAGATACCTAACTAAACACAAATAATCAAAAAAAATTCGAACCTCTAAAAATAGAGTATGACTGTCCTCTACTGATCAAACCAACAAAACTAAATCAGTCATCTATTAAATAATCAGCAATACCTTAATCCTCCACTAGCAATTAAGGTATATCAATATACGACTATCCAAATCATCAAGTGTAAATCAGACTCCTACTGACCGATCTAACAAGAGTAGATCAATTATCTACTAATAAAATTAATTAAGATAAAATGATATACTACTGGCTAAGTCAACATGAATATGTAGATACTATTCACTACACAGCTAAATAATAACAGAGGCTGGTATGTGCCTCGATCTTCTAACCAACTAATCGTAACAGAAGCTAAAGCTACTAGGGGTATGATATGTAAAATCACCAAAGCCTATAATCCTTAATCTCTATTAAGGTCAATCAAGATCAGTGGCTAACCCATCACATATAATATATGCTACAACAACCAGACAGGTACTAGTAAAGAGTGCTAATACATGTCATAGACTGTAATAATGAACAGGGCATAAACTAATCAAAAAGGTAGGATAACATATACCAACATACCTCCTATAGCTTGGAGATGTCCTGCTTCTGCCAAGTCCCAAAATCCAAAAAGTCACATCGAGAAGACTAAAACATGAAATCCGAAACACGAGAAATAAAACTCGTAAGCCGATCTCTGATACCAAATAAATTGGTATAAGATAAATCTCAAAAATCTAGAACACATAGCAAGTATCGTATACCTGCTCTGATACCACTAAATTGTCACGCCCCAGAGGAGTCCCTGTCCGACGAAATTTCGGCAGCACCTCCCCTGTACCGGTGACAATCTGAAGCATTTCTACAGACATAATATACCTCAGCCACATGCGGCTGGAATCATAACAATAAAAGAAAACAAACACCACGCAGTTAATATCAAATTCAGCCTCTGGCTGACACAACCACGCAGTTAAAAGTAAAGCAGCCCACTCGGTTGTACCAAAACCAAAACACAACAAAAACTGAAAGAAACCAAATACAACCAAACACAAAACTGCTAGCCGGCTAGGCTTACACAACCAACAACATAACACCCGGAAACAAAATCAGAACACAAATCGAAATACAGAAATTTCATATACCAAGATAAAACAACAGAAAGGCAGCGATATGTCTTTTGATGTGACGCGGGGACCAGCAGACATGATGCTCCAAGCGACACCATAAATAACCTGGTACCTGAAAAGATAGTGTTCACGGGGGTGAGTTCAACAACTCAGCGAATACCAATAGACATGCCTAGTAAGATATATCTAACAACAATAAACATGGAATACAGCTTCCTAATCATATATATAGGAAAGATGCAAAACTGAAAAATAACTGAGGAAGCTGTACTCACCAGGAACTCCTATCCTGATCTAAAGGGTCATCAAACCGATACGCAGTATGTCTCCTGTATGCATGTCAAACAAATGCATCCACCAAAATGCAGCATATAAGTGCAGCAAACACAAACAAATAAAGGCAATCAATGCATATGATGCTAATGATGCGTCCTGGTCACCCCTGACGCCAGTCAGTCCTCTCACACACAAATGGCGAGACCGAGTGGGTAGGGCTGTGACAACCATGCACTCTGTCATCACTGCTCCTGATGAGTGACCGAGTGGATGGGATGCTGTCGGAGTACTCCTGTCCTGTGACCCCAAATCATAAATGGGGGAGCTCAATGCTCTCATCTCCCGGTACACGATGACGGGGAGGAAATCTCTGCCGGCTACCACGCTGAGTCACCTGACCAACGGAGCCAAACAGAGTCCACCATCTGCCGGCTACCACGTTGCTACACTAAATGCCAGCGGAGCCAAACAGAGCGGAACTGACTGCCGGCTACCACGCTGAGTCATATGACCAACGGGGCCAAACAGCAGAACCGCCACACACCTGCCTGATATACCACTAAACCATGAGTGGGGGTGTGTGCATTACATGTAACTGGCGATGGGCTCAATCATAGTGGAGCCGAACAATCGCACAGCATGCAATCATGATGCATGTCACTATGCATAGCAAAAACTGATCAACACAACCATATCCATATATACAAAATGGGTACTGTAAAAGCGATGGTCACATACCAAAATCTAGAGTACATAGGTCAGATAGAATATCAAAACATATGTCCCGAACATAACAAGTATGGTATATCCTGATCAGCATAGAAAAATCCATAAATATATAATATGGGTACCACAGTATCAGTAGGTCAAATCCACGAATCTAGGGTATACAGGTCCTCTATGGTATAACAACCCAGATCCTAAACCTATCCCCCTTTCATAGTATATGTACCAACAATATGCACAGATCAAAGCCACAAGGTCTAGGTACACGAATCATATATGATATACTAATAGAAATACACAATCCAGGCGTGGCATAAAAACCTAAGTATCAGATAATTTGGATACACATGCCAGAAACAAATATCCAGAGCCTAGTCCTAACCTCGGTAAAGCATGGTATGTCACTCTAGAAACTAAAATACTCATGGTAATAAAGTACTCATGGCAACAAGATACTCATGGTAACAAATCACGAGATATAAGTACGGATACTTCACAGGCGACAAATCTAACATGCTATGGATATCAAACAGTGACATATCAAAGGCAAACATGTTCATTGCTTGTAGTTATAAAATACTATGCATATCCAATGACAATATCATAAAAGATAAGTCAAGAGGTACCCGCCTTTATACGTAGTCTGTATCGCAATAAATCTCGTATCAGACGCTTGTCTCCAAACAAAGTCCTGCAACACATAATGTATTTTAGCTAATACATAAAAAGTAATAGCTAAATAAATTTCCCCTCCTAATAAGAGTGACTCCAATCAAACATGGTTATGGATTAATCCCCCAATTAACTTTAACCATAGTACAACCTAATTAGATTACATTTATACATGATTCATCTCCAAAACTCACCCAAATCCACAATTAACCAGGCAATCTACAGGTTACAAATCTCCAACATAATCTAATACAAATCCATAACCATTAAACCATTATTCTTATCCCTAATCCAGTTAACTACATCATCTACTAATCAACAAATTTCAAAACTCATAAAATCTTATATCAAACCATAATAAATCTTGTAATCTAATTTACGCTTGTATTCAACAACCATACCTCCAATCCAGATACCCCCAACTGATAATATGCTGCCGGAGAATATTGCTACCAATGCTCTTCTGTCGAAACTACAGAAAATTGCAACAATGCCAAGTTCTTCCTCCTTGCCAGAACTGATCCTCATCAACCAAAGTAGAGATGTGAGGAAAAAAGAAATCAACGATTCTAGGTCTAAATGGATAGCTCGGCAGAACCTGGTGGCGGCAAGTAGTGGTTAGGGCACGACTTAACGAAGCTGGTGATCAGCGATCAGAATCTAAGGCATGGTTCCGGATTGGAAGAGGAGAAGAAGGGCCAGCAGAAATCCAGTGACCACAATTAGGGCTCACGGCAGTCGGCGCGTAAAGAACACACTGCTCGGAAGGAAGGAGGGTGCTGGCGCCAGCGCTGCTCTGTGCAGCCTCAATTGGTAGCGGCGCCTGGTGTGGCTCGGGAAGGAGAAGGAGAGGTCGACGCTAGGGCTCGGATGCCGGCGGATCGGGGGCCGGTGTCGCATCGGCTAGAGGAAAGGAAATCGGGGCAAAGGCTCTAGGGCAGAGATTGGAAGAAGGGAAAAATACCAGGCTTCCCCATGGCCACTGCCTTTGTACCGGAGAGGAGAGGAACAGCCACGAGGGCGGCGTCAGCGCAGGCGTTGGGGAAGAAGAAACCGTCGGAGTGGAGAGGAATGGCGTTGGGGAAAGGAAGTGGGAACGGGAGAGGAAAAGAAGAAATAGAAAAAGAGAATAAAAAGAAAATTTCAGCTTTTCCTCGTTTAAATGGGTAGCCTAAATAGGCTTTCCCGGAACCCCGTTTTTATCCCCGTAAATGAAGCCGTACGAGCTCCGAAAAATTTCAGAAAAACTTCCAAAAATTCTGAAAAATTTCCTTATCATTATTCGCCATTTTCGATATTTTACAACTAGACTTTGATATAGGTTACTAGGTGTTTAGGTCTATTATCTACTAATTAGGGTACAACACCTCGAATAAAGTTCATATGATCCAGTGTTTTGTTCTCACTACATACATTGCTTCCCTAGGGGTAGGAGCTCATCTAGGGAATTAAATAGAGTTGTCTGATTTTGATCTAGTTGGGATTAGACAATTGTCTTTGGCTGAGATTAGGACTAACGCAGAGGGACTGGTGTATAAGCGTGCCCATCCACGATATGCCCCACTTGTAGGAGAGGAAGCCATAGCTGAGGATGAGCCAATTGTAGTCGAGGGGCCACATCAACCGCCTTTAATCCAGGATTCGCCATGACACCCAACTAGTGACTTTTTTAATTATCTCCGAGACAATATTTTTGGATGGTTTGACTCCATATAAACTAAGATGATTGACCAGTACAACTCTCTCCAAGGACAACTTACGAATTTTCATCAGGAGATGACTGATCGAGTTGATGCTTTTAAGAAGGAGCAACATAGGATGTTTTATTACTTTCGTGTTACAGATGATGACTAGGAAGAGTGAGTTTTAGATCTTAATACTTATTTTGACATATTTGTACCTTGAAGGCATAACTGGATATTTTAATTTCTTGCTTGTTATTGCTTAATGTTATCCTTTCTATCTTTCATGCAAGTTAGGAATGTGTTTTATAGACTAGTTTATAATATATATTTTTTAGAAAAATTATTACTTATTAGTTTTTAAAATTTATCTTCAAAGTTTCCCTTTCAAAAATTTGTTTTCAAAATTACTTTTAAAATATTTTATCTTTATGAAGTAGCCTAGGACTTATTGTAGAAATGCATGCTCTTATAGTTTTAGCAGTCAACATTTCACAAGCACAGTAGGATACCTTTGCTTATGCATTGAGAAACTTAGAATGGTGTGAGCTGCTTAAAACTTAGCCTAATTAAGATTTTAAATTCTTATGTCAGTGCATCACTATAAATCTGGGTTTTAAATAAATTATATTAATCAATTTGAGTAATCTGATTAGCAACAAACTAGATGGAACAAAAAGTTCAAATTCACCAACCTGCGTCAACAGCTGGTATCTTATGGTAGTTAGCTAAGTATGAAGGTTGGATATTCTAAAATAAGGATAATTTTTTTAGTTTTCAAACCATGCTTGGACTTTTAGGAAACTATTAACTTAAGGGGGAGCATTCCATCAAAAATTTTATTTTTATTTTTAAAAAATTACTTAAAATTTGCAAACCATTTCTTTGAAAATTATTTAACTCGCAAATTTTTAAAAATTATCAAAAAAAAATTTCAAGTCTTAAAAATCTTAATACCTAGAATTTTTTTTTCTAAAATTTATTTTATTTTAAACACTTAAGATATTTTCAAACCCTAGTTCAAAATTTCTTATGTTTTTAATTTTGGCTTTCAAAATTTTAACACTCAAAGCATCTTATTTATAAATTTTTGCCTTAGATTTTTTCATAATTTTTTTTTTTAAAAATTTAACTTTATTCTTTTTCAAAACTTAAAAATTTTGTGAAAATTTTCTAACTTATGTTAGAGAATTTTTTGTTTCAAAATTTTTCCAAGTCCAACGATTATTTTGAACAGTTTAAATATTGTTGGTTATTATAACTCCTATCTTTGATGTGTGTCAAAAGAGGAGAGATAATGAATTTAGGGGGAGTTAATAAACTCAAGAGGAGAGTTAAGTTAAAATGTTTTTTTACTTAACTCTGTTTATTTTAAACTTAAGTGTGAACCTTGGTTGGCAAACATCAAAAAAGGAAAGATTGTTCGAGCAAGGTGTACCAGAATCAAACATGCGTTTTGATGTTGTTAAAGGTTCAAGTTAAGTCTTGTTGTAATCTAACAAGTTAACCGAGTGTGCAGGCTATTTACTCAACCAGTGAAAGCCCTAGTCGTGGCTAGGCAGGAAAAGTCTTAATAGATCGTGCAAGCCAGGCAGGAAGCCCAAGTGGGTCTAGAGGACCCGACACTTGGCAGGGAAACTTAATAGGTCTGGAGGACCGAAGATTGAGAGGAAGTCCTAGTGAGCCGATATGATGCTAAGCGGGAAAGTCCAAATGGGTTTGGAGGAACAATGTTTGGTAGGTAGGTTGAGGTAAGCAATTGGAGAGGAGTGACAGTGAGCTCGTGTTCCGAAAATGAGCAATCTTAGGTCGCTAATCTGATTAAAGAAACCGGAAAGGTTTCTAAGTTGAGATCAAGATAGTTTTACTGTCAATTACTATTCATGTATCATATATTATCATTGTGCTAGCTTTATTTTGTAGGAATATTTGTTTTAACTCTGTTTTGCATGAACCAAAGTTATCGGTCGACCAAACACCATGATCGGTCTACCAAACCAAGTTGATACAAACTAGAGATTAGTTCAAAGCAAAGTTTTGTAAAGTGACTGAGTGATCGATCAAACTAGCAGTTCGGTCGATCAAACAAAGGTGACATGGTAGAGAACAGATTGAGCTGAAGCAAACATGGAAGCTAGGTCGATCGGTCAATTGAACAATCAAGAATTAATGGCGAATTTTGGTGAACAAGAAAACTGCACAAATCGATCAATCGATCAAGGAGATTAGTCGATCGAACAATAAATGCTTATAAATGTGTGAAGATCAAATCTCAGTGAAAAAGAAAAGTAAGGGGTTCAGTTGACTAATAGGAGGATCAGTCGACCGAACAATTTATCGATTGACCAAACACGACTTATATAATGGGTGCTCGAGGTCTGAGTGAAAGTAACTTTTCAATCTATTCTAAGTTAGTTCTCTATTCGTACTCTTGACATTCTACGCATCATCTTCATGAGCAAGCTGCTACATTGAGGATTGTCGACGAACTTCGCTGCTTACTCTTTGATAGTATAATTTTTTATTAGCTTGCATTGTTTTAATTTCAAGAAGATAGTAGTGTATTACTATCTTCTAGTTGCATTGTACGAATTATTTCTTTCCAAAGATTTAAGAAAGAAGAGTTATAGTGAATTACCCAACGGTACGATCAAGGATCGCGGGTCTTGGAGTAGGAGTCGACATAGACTCCGAACCGAGTAATCACCTGAGTCAGCTATCTTTCTTTCGCTATCTTATTTTTTTCTGGCTTACTTTAATATTTGTTTTATGAATCAATATGAAAAGAAAAGTTTTTCAACGAGCAATATTTACCCTCCCTCTATTGTTTCATTTCGATCCATCACATACTTTGGTTGTAAATTGAGCTATGTTTTTTCTTTTATTCATGTAGCAATCTCTATATATGTAAATATAAATAACATCTTTATATTTACTAGCACAAACTTTGGACAATGGATAGAATATATTATGGTACTTTTAGGGTGCGTGGATTTGGACTTTACATTTAGACATGATTACTCTGCACCTTTATACACTAAAAGTACTATAGATCAAAAGGTGGTATTTGAAAAGTGGGAGCGATCGAATCACATGAGTCTTATGATCATGAAGATGTCGATTTCAAAATCCATTAGGGGCTCGATTACTAAGAATGAAGATGCTAAGATCTTAAGGAATTAGTAGACTAATTCGTCTCAAATGAAAATGTTAAGACTACTACACTTCTTATAAAGTTGGTGTCTATACAATATAATGGGAAGGATAGCATTAAAGAGTACATAATGGAGATGTTCAATTTAGTTATAAAACTTCAGACATTAAAACTGGAAATATCCAAAAGTGTGCTTGTGAACATAGTCTTGATCTTTCTATCTACATAGTTCACTCCATTCATAATAAGTTATAAAACTTAGAAAGAGAAATGAACATTAAATGAGCTCATAGCTCATAGCTCATAGGTAAAAGTAAGGGTAAACAATTTACAATGCTTGGGGATTCAAGGCATAAGGTATAAAAGTAACAAGATTCAGATCCAACTTGTTACTTTTGTAAAAAGAAAGGCCGACCAAAGAACGATTATTCCAAGTATGTCAACTGGCATGACAAGAAAGATATATTTCTCAACTTTGTTAGTTCAGAAGTCAACCTAGCGATTGTACCTAATAATATTTGGTGGATAAATATGGGCACAACTACTCATATAAGTGTAACTATATAGGGTTGTAATTGGAGTCAACTACCAATTAATGCTAAAAGATTCATCTATACTAAAATTGGCAAGAAGGCGAAAATAGAGGATATAAGTGTTTTTGTAAGTACTCCGTGATAATTTTGATGTCATCAACCAAATCAAGTTAGATCCTATTGTCTTTTGATGTCATGTGTCTAAGTATGTAGGAACTTAGGAATATAGGAAGTCGAGCGAAAGACGCAACTAGCGAGAAGGACGACATGAGAGAATCGACAGCCTTGGTGCGTCCGAGGGATGAGGTGCTGCGAAAGAGTACACTGACAAATGAGAAGGAAGCGCGTGAAGTTTCCAAGGGATGAGAAGTCGGAGTGGAAGACTGTTCGAGAAGGCCGAAAAATGAGTTCGGGTGAGCCATATTCAGGATGGCAAAAATTACCCATGCGAGCGAAGCCAGAGTGGACTTTTTAGACAGAAAGTCCCTGGTCTTCTTCTTTTCGAACAACAAACTTTGTACTTCAAGTTCTATTCAGTTCTTCACTTTTGAAGAAAGAGATAATGTCTATGTGGACAATGACATTTGGGAACTTATCGAATTTCCTAAAAAGGTGAAACATTTTGGTTGTAAATGATATATAAAACCAAATGGGATTTGTAGGCCATCATTGAAAAGTATAAGGCTCCTCTTGTTGCTAAGGAAATCACCCAAAAGGAGAACATTGATTACAAGAATACTTTCTCGTCAGTTTCAACGTAAGACTCTCTTAGGGTAATCATGATACTTATAGTTCATTATGACATAAAACTATACTAAATGGATGTTACGACTATATTTCTCAATGTAAACATTGAGAAAACTACATACATCATATAGTTGGAGAACTTTGAATTGGGAGATTCAAAACACCTAGTATGTAAATTAAAAATATTCATTTATGGTTCAAAGTAAGCATCTCTTCAATGCTACTGAAAATTTGATCAAGTGGTTTCTTCATATGGTTTTAAAGAGAATTCTATTGATAATGTTTGTATATTAAGTTCAACGTGAGCGAGTTTGTTATACTTGTTCAATATATCGATGATATTTTGATGGAAAGCAATAATAAAGGTTTACTATAAGAAGCTAAGTTATTTTTATTAGATAAATTTGAAATGAAATATCTTAGTAAAGTATCATTTATCTTAGACATAGATTTGTCATAATCCTTCTGTTAGGACCGAAAAGTAGCTAGAGGGGGGGGTGAATAGCTCTTCGCGCTTCTCGTGTGCTTGCCGTTGCTTGTTTCTTCAAGAGATGTGCAGCGGAAATACAAAGAAACAAAATACACAACGCTAACAAGAGGATTTACTTGGTATCCACCTCACAAGAGGTGACTAGTCCAAGGATCCACACACTCACACATCCTCCACTATGAAATCACTCCTTTTCAGTAACTACTGAAGGCGGAGAAGCCCTACAACCCTCACAATACAAGAAGAAAGCAAGGGAAACAAATACAATAGATATCTTACAAGATATGGAATGAAAACCCTAACCCTAACTTTCTTCTTCTTGCTTTTGATCCGCCTCTTGACTTGGGAAATCTCCAAGAACCTTCAAGAACTGGCGATCTGAGCTTGAGAGAAGTGTGGAGAGGTCGCTGTGTTGATCTGAGATGGAATCGTGGAAGCGATGTCGAAGGAAATGAACGCCTGCGGCTTAAATCGACGCTAACGGTCGAATCCCGATCGATTGGAATGCTCCCAATCGATCGGGGAGGCTTTGGATCGATCCACGGATCGATCCAGAGCGCCTCTGTGCTCTGAGAAAACGCCTGGATCGATCCACGGATCGATCCAGCGCTTATCGCGTGAAGCAGCAGCGTCCCAATCGATCGGCTGATCGATTGGGACCTCTGAATCGATCCACTGATCGATTCAGAGGCTCTCTGTTCGCTGGGAAAGGCCTGGATCGATCCACTGATCGATCCAGCTCTTGGTTTTTGCCCAAAACCAAGTCCAAAACCCCCTAAACTAACATCTAGTCAACCATGACTTGTTGGTACATAAGACCTAGCATCCGGTCACCCTTGACCAGCTAGGACTCTCTCACCAAGTGTCCGGTCAATCCCTTTGACTCACTTGGACTTTTCTCCTCTTGCCAAGTATCCGGTCAATCCCTTTGACCTACTTGGACTTTTCTTCCTTGTGCCAAGTATCCGGTCAATCCCTTTGACCTACTTGGACTTTCACCAGATGTTTGGTCAACCTTGACCCATCTGGATTTTCCCGTGCCTGGTTTCACTCACCAGGACTTCCAATCTGCCTAGCTTCACTCACTAGGACTTCTCTTCTGCCTAGCTTCACTCACTAGGACTTCTCTTCTGCCTGGCTTCACTCACCAAGTCTTTCACCTAGCTTCACTCACTAGGATTTCTAATCTGCCTAGCTTCACTCACTAGGGCTTCCAATCTGCCTAGCTTCACTCACTAGGAGTTCCAAGTCAAGTATCCGGTCATCCTTGACCTACTTGACTCTTCTTCAATCAACCTTGTATTGTCAAACATCGAAACTCAAACCAAGACTCAAGCTTGGTCAACCAGGTCAACCTTGACCTGAGGGATGTTGCACCAACAATCTCCCCCTTTTTGATGTTTGACAATACCAACACTATCACTTACAATACCACATGTAAGTTAGACTAATCTCATAGCCTAAACCTTCTTCATGTCACTAGGTAATGAATACATAAGTTAAGCCCTTCATTCTCCCCCTAAGAGGGCAAACTCCCTCTAGGTAATGAAAGCCTAACTTACTCCCTTTCATTCTCCCCCTATTGGCACACATCAAACCATGCCCCATTTTTGGGTACACATCAACAAATTCACTTGTTTAAAACTCTCCCCCTGAAGAGTTGCTCATCGTCATTCACAACTTCACTCGTTGTGATCAACACGATAATGAAGGTCTCATACCCTTCATTATCCTTAACCCTACATTCTCCCCCAATGTAGGCAAATGCCCATCCTTGAGCATTATCCACTTGAAACCACTTGAACAATGAGGATATCCACTCTCCATTAAAGTTCAAATGCTCAACCTTGAGCATGTTCTTAACGGAAGGTTAACCACCTTCCAAGGTTCATGAAAAATAATTTTCATGTCTTTAAAGAGTCCCTCCCCCTAAAGACATGGTGGTAACTTCTGTCATTGCACCAACAATGACTTGGAATCCCTAAAACTTTAGGAAACCCAATTTTAGAAGTTTTGAGGTTCAAATATTCAAAATTTGAAACAAACCTCAACCTAAACTTCAACTTAGCCTTCCTTAACCAATCCATCTTTGTTTTTCACATGAAAACACCCTCTTTATGTATACAAATGTATTTTCAGGGGTTAGGAATGGTTACTGATCCGGCGGTAAGAATGGGGAACCCACTTCCTGAAGGGTCCCAGCCTGAGGACAGATGGAGGGCTGACTAAGCGGGTAAGGGCCGTGTCGGGCAGTTGAGCGGGTCCAAGCGGAGCCAGATATAACCCAGCCATCGGCTTGGATTTTCGACGCCAAGGCGGGTGTCTGCCCGGCTGGAACCGAAGGGCCGAGCGGGTGTCTGCCCGGCTGGAACCGAAGGGCCGAGCGGGTGGTCCGTTCGGCCAGGATAAGGGTGAGGATACAAAGGTTAGCCGAACGGCCTATTCGTTCGGCTCGGGATATGGGATGTCAGCAAAGGCATGTCTAATGATTATGCCGTACACAAGATTTCACGATAGAGGATCTTGCCGTCACATCATGGAGAGGTTGATACAGTAGCGGTATGGCCTTATGGATGCCCTTCTGACAGACCCATACCTGGGCATGGTCGAAAGCAGGTGATTGCTTTGATTGGCGTGCCCAGGCTCCTTCGAGAGGTCTATATAAGGTCTCCATTTCTTCACCGGAGGGACACGAGTCTTCTGTTTCTAAGCCACCTCTTTGTTATTCCTCGCCTGACTTGAGCGTCGGAGGGCCGTCGCCGGGACACCCCTCCCGGCTTGGTTTTGTTGCAGGTTCGCCGGAGCACTCGAGGATCTAGCAGGGAGCGCCACATCCCCAGCGTTCGTTGACCCCTGGTTCGAACAGGATCAATTTGGCGCCGTCTGTGGGAACGCACCTGCATCTGAGCAGAGGCAATGGACGAGACTGGAAGAATACATACCGTGGCACTCTCACAAGAAGAGTTGGACGCTCTGGTCGAGATAAGGGCCGCCAAACTTGTGTAGCAAAAACAGAAAGCAACAGCCGAACGACCGGAGCAACAAGCAACGTCTGCGTCTGGTGGCCGAGCGGAAGCACCTCCAGCCACTGTCGCATTCCATCGAGCCTTATTTCGTACCCCTGAAGCTGTACCAGCTCGAAGAGATAGAGGATCTTCTTCAGACGAGATGCCTAGGCGAGATGACAGAAAGAGGAAAGCTCCCCGAGCGGACTCATCTCCCGAGCGGATCAATCGCCAATTTTCGGAGGCTATTCTACGAGACCCTCTGCCCAAGCACTACGTGCCTCTGACGATCGGCGAGTACAATGGAACAACTGACCCAGATGATCATCTGGGTAAGTTTGATAACACAGCCACGCTCCATCAATACACCGATGGAGTAAAGTGCCGAGTCTTTCTTACCACTCTCTCGGGATCGGCTCAACGGTGGTTTCGGAGGCTGCCGGACGGATCCATCACAAGCTTCAAGGACTTTCGAACGGCCTTCCTCCACCACTTTGCCAGCAGTCGGCGTTATCAAAAAACAAGCGTAAGTCTGTTCGCCATCAAGCAAGAGGCCCGGGAATCGCTTCGAGCTTACATCCAGCGATTCAACCAAGTGGCGATGGACATTCCAACGGCCACTTCGGAAACCATGATGAATGCCTTCACACAAGGCCTAGTGGATGGAGATTTCTTCCGATCGCTCATCCGAAAGACGCCCCGGGATTATGATCGCATGCTACATCGGGCCAACGAGTACATTAACGTGGAAGAAGCGCAAGCCGCCCGGAAAAAGGAAACTCCAACCGAGCGGGCACCTATTCAGGCCGAACGGAAATAGCACGCCGCTCATCAACCGTCGAGGGGACCAAGGGCCGAAGCAATCCGCTCCCCTCGTGTAAGGTCCCAAGTACAAGAAGTAGCTGCCGCTCGAAGCAAGCCAAAGAAGAAATGGACCCCTATGTTCTGCTCCTTCCACCGGACGGATACGCACAACACAAGGGATTGTCGAAGTCTTCCCTTCGTGGCTAATCCCGTTCCCAGGAAGGCCGAACGACGGTCTCCTTCCATCGGCAGGAGGCAAAGGACCCATGAAGCCGACCGGACCCGCACCGAGAGGCGACATCAACAGACGCCCGATCGGCATCGATCTCCACCGAGCGTCAAGAGAACGATCCCGGCCGTCCGCTCGGGAAGAGGAAAATAGAAGCAATACTTCCCGAGGCGAGATCAACGTTATTGCTGGTGGGCCGACTGGAGGAGACTCCAACCGAGCCAGAAAGGCGGGCGTCCGGCAGCTACAGATCCACGCAGTCGATTGTAGCCAAGAGCGGGCAAGTGGACCGGAAATCACTTTCGGGCCCGGAGACTTAGAAGGAGTAGAAGTGCCCCACGACGACGCTCTGCTCATTAAAGCGGTAATAGCAAATTACACTATTCGACACAGGGAGCTCGGTCAACATTATATTCAAGAAGGCGTTCGATCAGCTGCAACTTGATCGAGCCGAGCTGCTACCCATGACAACACCGCTCTACGGGTTCACGGGTAACGAAGTACAGCCGGTCGGACAGATCCGATTGGCTACCTCACTGGGAGAAGAGCCGCTCAGGAGGACCAGGATAATAAACTTCGTGGTGGTCGACTCTCCTTCGTCCTACAACGTCATTTTGGGACGATCGGCGCTCAGCGAATTCCGAGCAGTCGTCTCAACCTTCCATCAGAAGATCAAGTTCCCCGTGGAGGACAAAGTAGGAGAAGTACGTGGAGATCAGCTAGCAGCTCGGCGGTGCTATATAGAGATGATCCGAGCAGAAGCCTGTTCCTCTCGGAAGGCGCCCCGGATCGAGGTACACGCCATAACCGAGAAACCTCCTGCTTTAATTTATGATGAAAAGGAGGAGGTTCAGATCCATCCGACCCGATCGGAGGCCACGACTTTTATCGCCTCTGATCTGGAGGAGGAGCAGAAGGAGGAGCTGATCCAATGCCTCCAACGAAATCATGATGTCTTCATCTGGTCGACACATGAGTTGCCCGGAATTTCACCGAGCATAGCGCAGCATGAGTTGCATGTCCGACCGGACGCTTGGCCAGTGAAGTAGAGAAAAAGGGATTTCAGTGTCGAGCAGAATGTCATCATCCGGGCGGAAGTAGAGAAACTTCTGGAAGTCGGCCACATACGCGAGGTGCAGTTCCCGAGCTGGCTGGCTAACGTAGTATTAGTCTCCAAGCCGGGCGGCAAGTGGAGAGTCTGCATCGACTTTCGGGACTTAAACAAAGCATGCCCCAAAGATTTTTATCCCCTGCCTCGGATAGATCAGCTGGTGGACTCTACGGCCGGCTGCGAGTTAATATGTATGCTCGACGCCTACCAAGGCTATCATCAAGTGTCGCTCGCCCGTGAAGATCAAGAAAAAGTTAGCTTCGTGACTGCCGACGACACATATTGCTACAATGTGATGCCGTTCGGATTGAAGAATGCCGGGGCCACCTATCAACGCTTAATGAACAAAGTGTTCAGGGAGCAGATCGGGCGAAATCTGGAAGTCTATGTGGACGACATTCTTATCAAATCAGTCCGAGCGGCCGATCTCTTCAAGGACATGGAAGAAACCTTCCGAACGCTACGCAAATATGGAGTCAGGCTAAATCCCCAGAAGTGCCTGTTCGGAGCAAAAGGAGGGCGTTTCTTGGGGTACATAGTGACCGAACGGGGTATTGAAGCAAATCCCAGCAAAGTGAAAGCTCTACAAGACATGCCGCCTCCCAGAAATACAAGGGAAGTGCAGCGGTTGACCGGTCGGATAACTGCTTTGTCCAGATTCATCTCCAAAACCGCCGACCGGAGCCTACCATTCTTCAAGATCCTGCGCAAGGCTACTAAGTTCCAGTGGGATGAAGAATGTGACCGAGCGTTCGGAGAATTGAAAACATATCTCAATTCTCTGCCTGTACTTGCCAAGCCGATCGGGGGTGAGTCACTTTATATTTATCTGTCGTCAACTGAGCATGCTGTAGGCTCAGCACTTGTGAGGGCGAGCGACGAAGAGCAGCCGGTGTATTTTCTGAGCCACATTTTAAAAGATGTTGAATCTCGTTACACCGGGCTCGAGAAGTTGGCCTTTGCTTTGGTTCTAGCCGCTCGGCGCCTTCGACCATATTTCTTGGCTCACACCATCATTGTCCGGACGAACAACCCACTAGGAAGAGTGCTGTTGAATCCAGAAGCGTCCGGACGGCTCATCAAATGGACGACAGAACTAAGTGAATTTGACATCCAATACCAGCCCCGCTCGGCGATCAAAGCGCAATCCTTGGCTGATTTTGTGACCGAAGTGCAAAAGCCAGAGCCGGAAGCTCTGTGGAGAATATATGTGGATGGGTCTTCCACTCGGCTCGGAAGTGGGATTGGAATATTGCTGCTCTCGCCTCAAGAAGAAAAGATGCACTTATCCGTCCGGCTGGATTACAAAGCTACCAACAATGAAGCAGAGTATGAGGCCCTCATAGCCGGATTACAGGCAGCACGGCATGTGGGAGCCGGTCGGGTGACACTTTATTCAGATTCACAGTTGGCCGCTCAGCAACTATCTGGCACCTTTGAAATCAACAGCGCTCGGCTTAAACTCTATGCTGAGGCCTTTGAAAAACTCAAAGCTAATTTCCGCGAGGTTCTTATTCAGAAGATTCCCCGAACGGAGAACCAGGCAGCCGATGAGTTGGCCAAACTAGCAAGTTCTATAACGCCGGTCATTATCCCGAAGCCAATTGAACAAGTATCTTTGGTGGCACATGTTGACCGGATGGAAGGCCTCATGTTTCCGGACGACTGGAGGACACCCATCATGGAGTTTTTGCGCTCGGGCACCACTCCTGCCGATCGGGATGAAGCCCAGCTGCTCAGGAGGAGGGCTGGTCGGTTCACACTCATCGGCGATCAGCTCTACAAGAAGGCTTTCTCTCGCCCGCTGTTGAAGTGTGTGAACTCAGAAGACTCGGCTTACATCCTCCAAGAGGTACATCAAGGATCGTGCGGAGGACATCCGGGCGGACGATCACTAGCCAAGAAGATTTTGCTAGCTGGATACTTTTGGCCGACCTTACAAATGGACGCCGCTCGGACAGTATCTACGTGCCTTTCATGCCAGAAGTATCACAACTTCTCGCACCGACCGGCAGAGGAGATGAAGACATCAGCCGTTTCATGTCCTTTCGATCAATGGGGAATGGATATTGTGGGTCCATTTCCGATGGCGACCGGGCAGAGGAAATTTTTGCTGGTGGCGGTCGATTATTTTTCCAAGTGGGTGGAGGCCGAGCCACTAGCCAGGATCACCGAGCAGATGGTCAAAAAATTCATCTGGCAACACATCATCTGTAGGTTCGGTATCCCTCGCCGATTGGTTTCCGACAATGGGCGGCAATTCACAGGGAAGGTGCTAGAAGATTGGTGCAAAAGCTACGGCATCGAGCAACACTTCACGTCCGTGGCTTACCCCCAAAGCAACGGTCAAGCTGAAGTAGCCAACCGGGAAATTCTCCGTATTCTGCGCGCTCGGCTCGACCACGTGGGAGGAAGTTGGCCGGATGAAGTGCCGGGCGTTTTATGGGCCATCCGGACGACTCCTAAGGAAGCAACGGGCGTCACACCTTTTCATCTGGTGTACGGCGGCGAAGCAGTCATTCCGGTTGAAGTCGGCGTCGAGTCCGTCCGGGTCCAATTGTACGATGAAGGCAAGGCCGATCGGAGGAACATGGAGCTGGATTTGATTGACGAGAAGCGAGCCAAGGCATCCGTTCGGCTGATGGCATACCGTCAACGAATGAAGCAAAACTACAACCGTCGCGTCATTCCCCGATCATTCCAGGTCGGCGACCTTGTCTGGAAGAAAGTCAAACCGGTCGGCGACGTCGGCAAGCTTGAAGCTCCGTGGGCAGGTCCCTTCAAAGTCATCGAAAAGCTCCGCTCGGGTGCGTATTATTTGGAGGATGAGGACGGTCGGCAGTTAGATAGGCCGTGGAGCGCGAACCACCTCCAGCCTTACCGGGCGGGATGAAAGGTGTACCACTGTAAATCATCTTGTGTACTTTTTTCGACTGAATACTGGAAATGCAGAAATGAAGAATCAAGAGAACAAATATAAGGCATTGTCAAGAAACGAAGGCCCCGCGTCGTTCGGCCGGAGGTAAATGGGTCGAGCCAAGCGCTCGAGGATCGAAGACCCAGTACCTTCCGGACGGAGGTAAATTATCCGAGCCAAAATGCTCGACGAAGCAGACCCTGAGCCGTTCGGCCAGGAATACGTTCTCCAAGCTGGGTGAAAGGGCCATATGGATTATTCGAGCCAAGCGCCCGAATAGCGAAGGCCTCCCAGCCGATTGGATTCGCAAGCAAAGACCCGTGCTGTTCGGCCGGGCACAAAGACTGTTCAAGCGCGAGATAAGTTATGAAGGCCAAGGTCGCTCGACCTGGTAAGGAGTTAGCCTTGAAGGCCGTCTAGCCCAGACGTTAAACCGTAGAGCCGCGCCGACCGGCTATAAATACCCGCGCCGACGAGCTTCGTCATTAAAAATCGAGAGCCGCGCCGACCGGCTATAAAAAACCGCGTCGTCGAGCACCGACGTTAAATATCGAGAGACGAGTCGGCGTCTATAAACGTCCGAGCGGAAAGCCGACGAGCTCCGTCGTTAAAAATCGAGAGTCGCGCCGACCGGCTATAAAAAACCGCGCCGTCGAGCACCGACGTTAAAGATCGAGAGACGAGCCGGCGTCTATAAACTCTCCGAGCGGAAGACCGTCTAGCCCAGACGTTTAACCGTAGAGCCGCGCCGACCGGCTATAAATACCCGCGCCGACGAGCTCCGTCGTTAAAAATCGAGAGCCGCGCCGACCGGCTATAAAAAACCGCGTCGTCGAGCACCGGCGTTAAAGATTGAGAGACGAGTCGGCGTCTATAAACTCTCCGAGCGGAAGACCGTCTAGCCCAGACGTTAAACCGTAGAGCCGCGCCGACCGGCTATAAATACCCACGCCGACGAGCTCCGTCGTTAAAAATCGAGAGCCGCGCCGACCGGCTATAAAAAACCGCGCCGTCGAGCACCGACGTTAAATATCGAGAGACGAGCCGGCGTCTACAAACGTCCGAGCGGAAAGCCGACGAGCTCCGTCGTTAAAAATCGAGAGCCGCACCGACCGGCTATAAAAAACCGCGCCGTCGAGCACCGACGTTAAAGATCGAGAGACGAGCCGGCGTCTATAAATCTCCGAGCGGAAAGCCATCGAGCACCGACGTTAAAGATCGAGAGACGAGCCGGCGTCTATAAATCCCCGAGCAGAAGACCGACGAGCCCCGTCGTTAAAAATCGAGAGCCGCGCCGACCGGCTATAAATAACCGCGCCGTCAAGCTCCGACGTTAAAGATCGAGAGACGGTCCGGCGTCTATAAACCCTCCGGTCGGGAAACCGGGAGACGAGCCGGCGTCTATAAATCTCCGAGCGGAAAGTCGTCGAGCACCGACGTTAAAGATCGAGAGACGAGCCGGCGTCTATAAACCTCCGAGCAGAAGACCGACGAGCCCCGTCATTAAAAATCGAGAGTCGCGCCGACCAGCTATAAATATCCGCGCCGTCGAGCTCCGACGTTAAAGATCGAGAGACGGTCCGGCGTCTATAAACCCTCCGGCCGGGAAACCAGGAGACGAGCCGGCGTCTATAAACGTCCGAGCAGAAGACCGACGAGCCCCGTCGTTAAAAATCGAGAGCCGCGTCGACCGGCTATAAATAACCGCGCCGTCGAGCACCGACGTTAAATATCGAGAGACGAGCCGGCGTCTATAAACGTCCGAGCGGAAAGCCGTCGAGATCCGACGTTAAAGATGTAGAGTCAAACCCGCGACTGTGAGCTTACTGGACGAAACTAAGGACGCCAAATAACGAGCGTTCGCAAGTACTAAATTGATTAAGTTCGATCGGCCATCAGTTTGCCAATACTTCGCATTCACTGAATGCAAACAGCATAGCCAAGCGCTAAATGATTTCGAGGAAAACAAGTCAACTGATTAACCCGATCGGTCGTCTAGTGGGGAACACGTCGAGCTTAACTGACTCTACGAATAAGCACCAAACAGACAAAAGACGGCAATGAAGGGCAAGCAAAAATAGAGGCAAAAGAAGACAATTACGCCGATCGGCTCATGCAAAAATTTTACATCAGCAGATGAAATACAGAAAGTACTGGGAAGAACTCGCTTCACTCCGGGTCCTCAAAATTAAAAAAGGCGTCCAGGATATCGTCAATCATAGCCGCCAGATCTGAAGAGGGAATGCTCAGGTCAGCAGGAAGGTGCCCCCCTTCTTCAAATACGCCATGGTGACCTTGACCGCCTTGGCGAAAGTGGAGGAGACGTTGCCACCGAACTTTTCGCCGAACCGCTCCGAGCGGAGGTATTCTTGGCGCGCTGCTGCTAGGCGACTCGGCTCCCCTTCCTTGTACTTTCTGAAAGCCGCTCGGGAAGCAATTAGTGAATCTTGGAGGACTTTCTGGTCCACCTCCGCTTTAGTGCGTTCAGCGGAGCGCCCATCCCGTTCGGCAGCTAGTTGGGCTTCCAGATTCTTAGATTGCTGATCTAGGGCTCGGACTTCAACTTTCATCTTGTCCAGATCAGCAATCGCCCGCTTCTTCCGGCTACTGGCGCGCTTCACGTCTGCGTCGCGTTTCTTCACCAGGCCTTCAAGTCGAGCCACCTCTGTAGCCAGGTCGGCGGCCTTCTTCTGTTCGGCCTCACGGGCTTGTTTCTCCCGCTCGGCTGATGGACCCCCCGAGACTTGGAGTTTTTCCATGAGATCCTCCAGCTCGGCCAGCCGATGGCTAGTGGCGATTTGCTCGGCCCAATGCTGTAAGGGAAATAATAAAATCAGAAACCAAACAGTAGCAGGGCACGAGAAGAAAAATGAACCTACCTGAGTGGCCTGCTGCATGTGGTTATCACCAAGCTGCTTGGGCGTCATGAGGGCCACCCTAATCTGAGCGTCCTCAAAAAGCTTGGCGAGCGGACCCCTCAAGGTTATCTCATGAACGGGGCTTGAAGGCCGATCGACAGACAATAAATATTCCTCCGATGGGAATCGAAGGGTAGTCTTGACGGTCGGGTGGCCGGCCGGCACTTCCTCAGCCTCAGTCGCCTGGCCCGAGGACTCCCCAATGGTTGAAGTTTCGCCCAACCGTCGTAAGCGACGACGAGTCAGTGGAGGAGAGCCAGAGGGCTGTGCGGTGGGCGAGGCCACTGAGGTCCCGATCTGCGAAGGCGTGCGATCTGGCGAAGCGACCTCGATCGGTGCCTGTGGTTCGCCTTCTTGGGTCGGCGGAAGGCTGGGGTCTCTTTGACGTTTCTGCCGAACTTCCCGTGGTGAATCCCCGGCCTGGGGGACTCCTAGCTCGGCTGGGGCAAAGGAAACAGGATCCGCCTCAACCTCTGTTGAAGCGGATGGAGTAACTTCTGTTTCAGGGGCGGACTGTGTCCCCCCCTCTCCTGTAGCTGCCGGGCGGCTGGGGATTAGACCCCGCTCGGCGAGTTCTTTTTTGGTAGCCGCCTCAATCTCCACGGCTTTCAATTTCAGATGATCAGTAGCCTTGGAGCGCCACATGACTTCAGCTGCAAGGGAAGAAATTAAAATCAGTTAGACAAAAAAGGCGAAGAGAGTAAAAGGTCCTTACCCATACGGTAGGGGAGATTGGCCCGAACGGGAGATAATCCAAAAATGTACAACACCCCCTTGAGAAGCAACTGGTCGATTTTGTACCGCTGACCGGACAACCAGTTTGCCGCATGAAGGTAGGCTGGATTGCTTCTGAATTTGCCGAGCTCCGGCTGGGTCGGCACAGCGGTCTGCCATTTAGTTCGGAATGCTGGCCGCTCGGGAAGTCGTATATAGAAGAAACCACTTGAAACCACTTAACCCTACATTCTCCCCCAATGTAGGCAAATGCCCATCCTTGAGCATTATCCACTTGAAACCACTTGAACAATGAGGATATCCACTCCCCATTAAAGTTCAAACGCTCAACCTTGTGCATGTTCTTAACGGAAGGTTAACCACCTTCCAAGGTTCATGAAAAATAATTTTCATGTCTTTAAAGAGTCCCTCCCCCTAAAGACATGGTGGTAACTTCTGTCATTGCACCATCAATGACTTGGAATCCCTAAAACTTTAGAAAACCCAATTTTAGAAGTTTTGAGGTTCAAATATTCAAAATTTGAAACAAACCTCAACCTAAACTTCAACTTAGCCTTCCTTAACCAATCCATCTTTATTTTTTCACATGAAAACACCCTCTTTATGTATACAAATGTATTTTCAGGGGTTAGGAATGGTTACTGATCCGGCGGTAAGAATGGGGGACCCACTTCCTGAAGGGTCCCAACCTAAGGACAGATGGAGGGCTGACTAAGCGGGTAAGGGCCGCGTCGGGCAGTTGAGCGGGTCCAAGCGCAGCCAGATATAACCCAGCCATCGGCTTGGGTTTTCGACGCCAAGGCGGGTGTCTGCCCGGCTGGAACCGAAGGGCCGAGTGGGTGTCTGCCTGGCTGGAACCGAAGGGCCGAGCGGGTGGTCCGTTCGGCCAGGATAAGGGCGAGGATACAAAGATTAGCCGAACGGCCTATTCGTTCGGCTCGGGATATGGGATGTCAGCAAAGGCATGTCTAATGATTATGTCGTACACAAGATTTCACGATAGAGGATCTTGCCGTCACATCATGGAGAGGTTGATACAGTAGCGGTATGGCCTTATGGATGCCCTTCTGATAGACCCATACCTGGGCATGGTCGAAAGCAGGTGATTGCTTTGATTGGCGTGCCCAGGCTCCTTCGAGAGGTCTATATAAGGTCTCCATTTCTTCACCGGAGGGACACGAGTCTTCTGTTTCTAAGCCACCTCTTTGTTATTCCTCGCCTGACTTGAGCGTCGGAGGGCCGTCGCCGGGACACCCCTCCCGGCTCAGTTTTGTTGCAGGTTCGCCGGAGCACTCGAGGATCTAGCAGGGAGCGCCACAACCCCAGCGTTCGTTGACCCCTGGTTCGGACAGGATCAGTTACCTAGACTAAAATAGGTTCAAAATGCTGAAAATAAGCTTTCCCAGTCAAAATCAGCATCTTCGATCGATTGGAGTTGGGTTCCAATCGATTGAACCCTGATGAATCGATCCACTGATTGATTTAGTCTTCTTGGATCGATCGACTGATCGATCCAGCGAGCTTCTGCTCGCGAGAAATGCCTTCTCAATCGATCGACTGATCGATTGAAGCACTCCAATTGATCCACTGATCGATTGAATGCCTGAAATTGCTGAAATTCAATTTCCGCCAATTTCAGAAACCCCTAGAAAATTCTACAAAATTCTAAAAATCGTAAAAGTTTGTGTAGACATTATTTAGGGTATAATTTATCATAGAAAAGTAGTTTTCTATGAAAATAATTCATATTTTCAAAGATTGACACAAACTTGAAAACTTGCAAAAACTTTAGTGTTTTCTTCAAGTTTGTGTTTAACTGTTCAATGGCGATTACTATCAAAAGATAGCCTTCACCAAGGTTTTCCAAAATCATTTTAAAAACATTTTGAAAACCAATATCCCACCATGTTCCTTGGGCTTAATGCATATTACTTGTACATTAGCTTTCCCAATGATGGGAAAACACATAACTATGTGTTTTAATGAACTTAAAACTCAAAAGAATGTACTAATTCAACATCTTGAGTTTTGTTCATCATCCTTATATCTCACTTGTATCTAATGTGCAATAAAACACATACAAGTCATCTTATAGGTCTTTGTGAGATGTAAACTTTGGTTTTGCCCTAATCTGGGGATCATGCATATCTATCTAGGCATTTTGAGTGATGAATATCCACCAAGGATGTTACTTGTTGATGATCAATTGTTGGTACCACTTGTTGGTAACCAAATGTTGATAAATGCCTTTTATCCTTAATTTTAGGGAAATAAAGCGATGCATGATGATGTTATGACATACATCAAAAGAAATAGCTTTCAAAAGAGAGATTCATGTAGCTACATGATGTATGTATGACATGACCTGGTATTTTTGGATTTTTCATAATAAGATATGAATGCAAAAATAAATATAAAACTAAATATGATGTCATGGCATATAATGGGCAAACAATCATGGCAAGGTTTAGCATTAATAAGATACCTAGATTACCTATCTAAGTATTCTTAACCACCTAGCTAACTCAAAATATACCACTTGTTTTAACTTAAAACGTTAAACCTAGATTGCCCTAAATGCTTCAAAGAAATGCCAAAACCTAAATTGACATTTCTATTTCTCTTGATTTGTTTATGCCACTTAAAATTAAGCATATCCTCAAATGTTGGCATATTCCATTTTTCCTCAAGAGTAATCACATAAATCAAGGCCCGGATTGCCTTAAATTTCTAAGAGAATACCAAAAATCCCAACTTGGTATTTCTCTAGGTTTTCCCAATTTATGCCATTTTAAGATAAAATCAATTTTTCCACCATTAGGCACATTTTACTCTTTCAAGGAGTAAATAATAATTCCATTTCATTTTCAAAGGTTAACAAAAATCTTGAAAATGCTCCTTGAGTGTCAATTTTCTTAAAGTTGGGTTAACTACCCTTCTAATCGGAGTTGACACTCTCTAACCCATCTATGGGGTAGAGAAGATGCTCCTAGGAACCCAACACCTATTGGTGCTCCTTGGATGCTCTAGGTACTCACTAGGGATAACTTCCCTAGATACCTTCCTAGTAACCTTGTTGGGCTTCTTAGAAGCCTTGGTCACATTTTCTAGGTCAACTCTAGGGATAGCCTCCATTGTGACCTTGTTACTGACTTTCTTAGACTTCTTAGAAGTCTTAGTCACTTTGATTGTAAAGATACTTCTAGGGATATCTTCCCTTGTATACTTGACTTGACCTCTAGACTTAGGGTTTGTTCTATAACTATATGGAACCCTATGATAACTAGGCACATCCTTTTTAGCTTTGGGTTTGTATCCCAAACCTCTATGGTCATTGGATGACTTTTGTACCCCTAAACCTAGTTTATGCTCATTTTTCCCTAATAGAATATTTTCCAATCTTTTTAGGGTCTTTTTTAATTTATCAAGTTTTGACCTCAAGACTTGATTTTCCCTCATTAAGTTCTTAGTATTTGATTTTTCATTTGATCCATGAGCATTTTTATTCTTGGGCTTGTATCTATTATCCTTAGTGTTCTTGCCCAAATGTCTATCTACCTTCCTAACCTTAGGTTGGGTAGTCTTGGCATGTAGGGCCACATGCTTTTCCATAATGCCCTCATGCTTTCTATTCTTATGGTAAATTGCATTAAAATGATAAAAATTTGAACTATCATGCTTTTTACCATAACGTAAAGGGGTAGGCTCAATAAATGTTACCTTCTTCTTTACCTTGGAGGCTCCCCCTTGACTAGTGCCTCCTTGAGCCTTGACCATCTTCTTCCCCTTGGGGCATTGACTTCGGTAATGCCCTTTTTGTTGACACAAAAAGCACACAATGTGCTCCTTGCTCTTCTTTGTCCCGGGGGTGGTCTCCTTGGGCTTCTCCTTGCCCTTTTGTGTCACTTGACCCTTCTTCTTGGCCAAGTTGGGACACTTGCTCTTGTAGTGCCCACTTTCCCTACACTCAAAATATATTATATGATTTTTATTTTTAATTGAAACATTTATACCTTCTTGTGTAGGGATGGCACTTGCTCCTCCATTTGATATTTCTTGAATTTTGGAGGTGACACCATCTTCTTCTTCTTCACTTGACCCGGATGTGGAGGCCTCTTCTTGCTCCAGGTTCATTGATCTACACTCCCCCTCAATCCTAGAGGTGGAGGCTTCATCATCTTGTACATGGAACAAGGAGTATGCTCCCTCCTTGTTCTCTTCATTGCACTCCCTTGAAGATGAAGCTTTTTCTTGGACTTCTTTTTCGGAGGTTGAGCATCTCTCAACCTCGGAGTCCTCCTCTTGGTCCTGCTCCAAAGAGTCACCCTCTCTGGATTCTTCTTGCTCTTGTACAGTGGAGGGGAGCTCTTGTACAGTGGAGGGGATCTCTTCATGAAGCTTGGCCAATTTACTCCATAATTCCTTTGCATCTTCAAATTCTCCAATTTTACAAAGGATGGTGCTTGGCAATAAATTGACCAAAAGCTTGGTCACTTTGTCATTGGCCTCGCACCTTTGGACTTGCTCTTGGCTTCACTTGCTCCTCTTGAGAACTTTGCCCTTTGAGTTTGTTGGAGTCTTGAAACCTTCCATAAGAGCAAACCATTGCTCTATCTCCATCATAAGAAAATTTTCGATTCTTGATTTCCAAGAATCGAAGCTCGTGGAAGTGTATGGTGGAGCCACCCTTGTGTCGAATCCGAGCCCGTCTCGGAATTCCATTGTAGAAGTTGAGCTTTTGAATTTCTTTGACTTTGACAATTTTGCTTCAACTTCTTCACCCTCTAGCTCTTCTTGTTATGCTTGACCCTTCCGGCGATGATTCCGGTGAAGAGCGGCCTCGCTCTGATACCACTTGTTAGGACCGAAAAGTAGCTAGAGGGGGGGAGGGGGTGAATAGCTCTTCGCGCTTCTCGTGTGCTTGGCGTTGCTTGTTTCTTCAAGAGATGTGCAGCGGAAATACAAAGAAACAAAATACACAACGCTAACAAGAGGATTTACTTGGTATCCACCTCACAAGAGGTGACTAGTCCAAGGATCCACACACTCACACACCCTCCACTATGAAATCACTCCTTTTCAGTAACTACTGAAGGCGGAGAAGCCCTACAACCCTCACAATACAAGAAGAAAGCAAGGGAAATAAATACAATAGATATCTTACAAGATATGGAATGAAAACCCTAACCCTAGCTTTCTTCTTCTTGATTTTGATCCGCCTCTTGACTTGGGAAATCTCCAAGAACCTTCAAGAACTGGCGATCTGAGCTTGAGAGAAGTGTGGAGAGGTCGTTGTGTTGATCTGAGATGGAATCGTGGAAGCGATGCCAAAGGAAATGAACACCTGCGGCTTAAATCGACGCTAACGGTCGAATCCCGATCGATTGGAATGCTCCCAATCGATCGGGGAGGCTTTGGATCGATCCACGGATCGATCCAGAGCGCCTCTGTGCTCTGGGAAAACGCCTGGATCGATCCACGGATCGATCCAGCGCTTATCGCGTGAAGCAGCAGCGTCCCAATCGATCGGCTGATCGATTGGGACCTCTGAATCGATCCACTGATCGATTCAGAGGCTCTCTGTTCGTTGGGAAAGGCCTGGATCGATCCACTGATCGATCCAGCTCTTGGTTTTTACCCAAAACCAAGTCCAAAATCCCCTAAATCAACATCTAGTCAACCATGACTTGTTGGTACATAAGACCTAGCATCCGATCACCCTTGACCAGCTAGGACTCTCTCACCAAGTGTCCGATCAATCCCTTTGACTCACTTGGACTTTTCTCCTCTTGCCAAGTATCCGGTCAATCCCTTTGACCTACTTGGACTTTTCTTCCTTGTGCCAAGTATCCGGTCAATCCCTTTGACCTACTTGGACTTTCACCAGATGTCTGGTTAACCTTGACCCATCTGGATTTCCCCGTGCCTGGCTTCACTCACCATGACTTCCAATCTGGCTAGCTTCACTCACTAGGACTTCTCTTCTGCCTGGCTTCACTCACCAGGTCTTTCACCTAGCTTCACTCACTAGGATTTCCAATCTGCCTAGCTTCACTCACTAGGACTTCCAATCTGCCTAGCTTCACTCACTAGGACTTCCAAGTCAAGTATCCGGTCATCCTTGACCTACTTGACTCTTTTTCAATCAACCTTGTATTGTCAAACATCGAAACTCAAACCAAGACTCAAGCTTGGTCAACCAGGTCAACCTTGACCTGAGGGATGTTGCACCAACACCTTCAAGTTGTACACTTGGACTTTCACAAAAGGCATATATTGAAAATATGATCGTTCAGTATGACATACAGAATTGTGCTCTAGACAACACACCCTATGTTAAAGGGTGATAGATTTATCTTGTAGTAATTCCCATATGCATCGACGGAAGGAAATTTGATATATGTTTAGGTATGTACGTGATGTTCAGGTAAGTATGTGACTAGATTTTGCGTATATAGTGGGGATGTTAAGTAAATATTTGAGTGACTCTGGACTAGAGTATTGGAAAGTTGTAAAGAATGTTATGCAGTATTTACAAATAACTAAGAACTACATGCTCATTTATCGGAGATTAGACCATTTGAAGATCATTCGATATTAGACTCAGATTTTACTGATGTTTAGATAGTAGGAGGTCCACTGAAGGGGCTATATTATTAAAAAAAAAAAAAAGGTCAAGTAGACGCTAATAGCTAGTTCTATAATGGAGGCAAAATTTATAACTTGCTCTGAAACTCCCAACCATGGAATATGGTTGTGAAACCTTATCATAGGATTACAAATCATTCGGGGCATTGACACGCTAATAAGGATTAACTATGGTAATAAAACTGTAGAATTGTATTCCAAGAATAATCGTAGTTCATCGAAGTCTAAACACATCGGCATAAAATTTTTAACAATTAAAGAAAGAGTTCAAAGTGATAAAGTGATGATATAATGAAAGATTGCATGTTAGCGGATCCATTCCCCAAGGGCTTGTTACTTAAGGTGTTTTATTAGTATGTGCTGAATACGAAAATTTTTCCTTTTGACAAAGTACCTATTTAGTGGGAATCTGTATATGGTGTAATGTTCACATTATGATTTTCTATTATGATTTTGCATACGGTGCTTATAAATTTGATATAGGATTTTGTTTTTGAGTCATAAAGTTTAATCATGATTTACTTCTATGATTCAACATAAAGTATCATTAAACATGATTTGGTGCCTATTTTGAGTCATAAAGAGGAATTGTTAAAAATGAGCATCTATAGATTATATTTTATGTCATTCTCATACTACATACCCGCATTGATTCTATGTTATTAATGAAGTTAGTACTATAATTACCATTGAGTCTTGTTAAAATTTAGGTATTTAATTCTTTAGTCATGTACTGATGGAATGAATAGATTGGATTATTTGAGTATTTAACTCACAAGATTTTGATATTGTAGAACTCAACTTAGGTGTTGTGTGATATATACGGTATCACATATGACCCATGTGAGATATTAAAGGAATAAGTCTCCATTTAGTAGTCTAACATGTGAATTAATATCACACACAATTGCCATTAGGATTGAATCTCAATTATTGCTATTAGGATTGAAACTCATGAAACTCAATTAAGTGATCTATTGCGTGATGCATTAGATGGACTTATATAACAGGAAGAAATCAAAATTCATTTGGGCATGATCTTAAAGTATTAATTCTTCTTTTTCTACACAGAGATGAGCTACTGTTATTGCTAAGATCCTACCTAAGACTCTCCATTGCACTTGCGGGAATTCCATTCAACAAAAGTAAGGGGACCAATAC
The DNA here is from genome assembly GCF_018446385.1 of Zingiber officinale. Lineage (NCBI taxonomy): Eukaryota > Viridiplantae > Streptophyta > Magnoliopsida > Zingiberales > Zingiberaceae > Zingiber > Zingiber officinale. The sequence continues at coordinate 112,430,811 of NC_055994.1, forward strand.
ACTGACTATGGATTCAGATCAATCCTTTTGTTTGCCATTATTTTGATTTAAATTTGCCGTATTAATTATGATAATTAGACAATTCATAGTTCACTTTCATTTTTTATGTACGGTAAAGCTTTCATTTATAACAAAGTAACTTCGTTGCCACAGTTGAGAAGCGTCACGCGCTCACAGAATGTTCCCTTACAAGTCAAAGCCATCAAGGTTGACTTAATTCATACATATATATAGTAATAATCATAATAATAAATATAATTATAAGTGAATTTGAATATGAGAGGTAATATATCCACACTTACCAACCCCCGTTTTTTTTTTTTTTTTTTCCTTTCAAAGCCCATCAATGAGGGCTCACTTGTGTTAACTAGATAGGCAGGTCCTCAGAGTCCGGAGATAAAGCTGACGCCAGTGTCGGGCAACCAATAGTTGCCCGCGATGAATTCCGCAACGCTGAACTGGGACGCCTCTTCTTCGGAGAGTGCCGGATGTACGCCAGCCCACTTGACCCGACCCGAAGTATCAGAGCCGGGACCAGTGTTTCCATACTCCCCGTAAAAGAGCGTGGACAAAGCAAAGCTACCGGACCACTGCTCCCACCCGGCCGAGGAGACCGAGTCGTCGATGTAGGTCTTCAAGACGACGGTCCGTGAGTACTTCTGCCATGGCCTGCCGAGGTATGTCGCAGTGCCCCCGAGGTCGGAGGAGCCCTGGATCCGACTCTTGTGGAACGAGATGCCAGTATTCTGGTTCGGGTCAGACCGCCCCTGGGCCGTGATCGAGTTTTTTTGGCTGCCCCCCGGCTTGCGCGGCTGGATGTAGCAGTTCTGGAGGACGACGGCGGAGTTGCCAAAGATGAAATCGACGGTGCCGTAGATGTCGGTTTCGGTGTAGAACTGACGATTGGAGTGGGTATAGAGAGTGTCCTGGTAGCCCTGGATGGAGCACTGGTACACCACGGACTTGTCGGCCCCCACGCGGAGGGCCACGGCCTGGTGCTTGCTTGGCCCGGAGTTGTTGATGATGGTCAGGCCTTTCGCAATGAATCCGAATCCCATTGCAGCTGTAAAGATAGTTAGTTGTTTAATTGGCGTCGACTGAGTGCTCCTATTGCCTTAATTAGGAATAAATGGGAAGATAACAAAGTAATAAAAGCTCACCTACAGTTGCTGTGCTGTACGTGGTCCACCCGCCGCCGACGCTTCTGCTACCCACAATGACGGACTTGTCCTTCCCGTCACCCATTAACATAACGTTCTTCTGCTTCCTCGCCACGTTGACGTACTCCTTGTACGTCCCTGCTTTCACATAGATCACCTTCGTGCCCCCTTTCTCGCTACTGACGCCGTCATCCGACGCCTTCAGCGTCACAAACTCAATCGCCTCCTGGATCGTCGTGTGCGTCCCGCTCCCGTCGGCCGCCACCACCGCGTCCGCCTGCACTTCCTCGGGAGACGCCTCCAGCAGCTTTCTGTCCGACGCCGTCAACCACGAGGGGAACTGCTGCCCACCGTCAGCCTCGAGCAACTTCCTGTTTCCACCGACCGAGACGGAGGGGGCGGTTGTCTCATCTTTGACGTTTTTGTGCAGAGCCAACGAGACGCTGACGTGCTGCCCGACGACCTCCACGCGGCCGGCGAGCAGGTCGCCTTCGGCTCCGGAGGCGGGCACGGCTGCCAGGCTCTCGGCGCAGGTGACCTGGTTGGTGAGCGCGGCGCTGAGCCAGGTGTGCTTGTCGTGGAAGGTCACGCCTTTTTTGGCGTGCAGCACGGCATTAAGCTGCTCCAGCGTGACGTCGAGCAGCTCGAGGCAGTCGTCGACGCCCTGCGACGGAGAAAGAGACGCGGTCGACGCTCGGAGAGCGGACGCCGAGGTCAGATTGAGGGCTACGTCGCGTGCCAGGACAACCCGGCTTTTGGCGAATTCGACGGACACGTAGAACATCTCAGCGGGCTTTTTTGGGCCGGCGTTAGCCGTCAGTGAGGCGAGGGCCTTCGCACAGGCCTCCGGATAGAGAGTGGCGTCGCAGGCCGCGGCGACGTCGTTCGCCGCCGCTGATCCACACGCGGCGGGGATAAGCGCTATGGCAACGTAAATTGCAAAAATCTTTTGCATTACTGATTCGTAAGAATCGATCATTTTAGCTAAACAACTATAATGCAGCAGCTTATGTTGCAAATGGTTACAATATATAGGAAAAGTTTTATGGAGTTGTGGTCCAAATTGTGAATTTGACATTATATAAGAGGATTAAAGAGTTATAATGATCCAAAAAGGTAAAAAGTTAAGTGGGCTATGTAGTCAATGGGTCAATGGATGTTCTCTAACTGAATGACAAGGAAGATGATGTATCACTGAATTTTTAATTCAAAAGTCATCATCGACCCATCGTCTTTTCTCTCGACGTGTCATGTCTCATGCGGGACGCCTAAAGAAGACCAACAATGATTTTCTTCTAAAGTTTATATTATCTGTACATTCCGGAACGATCCTCGTATTTACAAGTATCTAGACTCTCAAAAATGAATCGAAATGTACGCCGCTGTCGTGATTAAGGTTCCAGATTGATCTAAATGAATCGAAATGTACGCCACTCTAAAAAATTAATGGGTTTAACTAGAGCTAAATTTTGTTTATATATATATATATATATATATATATATATATATATATATATATATATATATATATATATATATATATATATATATATATATATATATATATATATATATATATATATATATATCGATCGAATGTATATATATATATATATATATATCGATCTGAATGAATCGAATTGTCCGCCACTCACAAAATTAATGGGTTTAACTTGAGCTAAAAATTTGTTTATATATATATATATATATATATATATATGATCGAGCTTATTAGCTTCGTTTGTTAATCTCTTTATGTCAGTTGCATCACGTTGTCTGTGCTCGCTTTCCTCACAAATCAAATGAGCTCGTCTTAGGCTCCTTAGAAAATAAATTGCACAGGAAGAACTTGCTCCCTTCTCGAGCATTACATTACCATGAATTAGCTACGCCATCAAGCACAAAAGAGTTCGGTGCCCTACCCCTCTCGACGTTCCACCTACTCTTTGGGTCATTGGATTGTCCTGTTCTTATCATTACTATATATATTATTATAAGAAATTTTCTTAGGGCGATCTAATGGGTAGTACATGAGGTATTATCAATTTGAGATTTAGGATTTAAATCTAAGTATAATCGAGGAAAATACCTCTCTCATATGTCAGTAATTATTTTAAGGACAAGTAATCATCCGTGATTTACCTTCTCCGTATTGACATGAGACGGATTGATAGGGATACTGAGACAAACTTATTAAAAGATTATCAGTAACATAAATAATCTCCTTTTTCCATAAATATGGATTACTCGTTAAAATATTTTAATGAAAGTTAATAAGTAAATATCATTTGTCCATAAAAAAATTCACAATTTTGAAAAATTAAAATACTCATCAAATGATGACAATTGTTGAATTAAATTGTTAGCCAATTTCTTTTTAAAAGTTTTTTCTCAATTTATGGATGATTTTTGAAAATATGAGTAAAATTTTGAATATTAGTTAAATAAATAATGACCAAATAATTTTTAATCTAGTTAATTGATATAGGTTGTGATAAGTGAACTCAGAAGATAATGAGGAGGTCAAAGTTAATGTGAGGTGATAATCATATTCTAGAAGGAGTAAAATCTGTAAGGGTTCAGTGGCCGGTTAGAAGGGGGGTTGGATAGCTAGGTCACCCCCAATTTCGATTCTTCTCTACAAGGTTAGTTACGCAAGCGGAATATGAAAACTAAATCAATGAAAATAAACAAGTAAGAGCAAACGCTAACACAAATCCTTTACGTGGTTCGGAGATTGCTTGCTCCTACTCCACGGTATGTCCTTGAGGTGGATGAACCCTTGATCCTTCGGTGGATCAATCCCCGGCAATCTCCGGCTAGCTCTTACTCCTTCTCGGTGGAGTACAACCTCTCACAAGGTTCTCTTCCTCTTACAAGATGAACTTAGGTTTAGGAGGAAGAGAGTAGGCTTGGAAGCTTTGGGCAATGACAAGGAGTGATTCAACAATAATCAGTAATCTCCTTCAAGCCTCAAAACTTCCTATAAATAAGAGGAGAGAGTTGATCATCATATCAACTCATCTCGGCACCAGTCGACTGGCAAAACCATCAATCGACTGGTGCTACCGTTGGAGGTAGCCAACGACTACTTTGCAGAACCAACGGTCTGCCAACGGTCATTTACCAGTCGACTGCTAAAATATGCAGTCGACTGGTACATAATGACCGAACAAACAGAACTATTCTATTCGCACCTAGTCGATTGCGCGGTTGACTGCAAGTCGACTGCTAAAACATGTAGTCGACTGCTACAGTAAAACCCTAAAACTAGGATTTTACTCCGAGTACAATTTCTCATGCACTCGTACCTTCACCCTTACGACTCATTTGACGCTTCCTTTGCAGCTTTAACCTCTTGCCTTCAAGCCTACTTCCTTTGGCTCTCGTCTCTCGGATGCATTCAAGCTCGCGGCTCGTCCCCAATGCCATCCTTCGCGTATGCCTCGAAGTCGCTTCCCTCGGCCCTTGTCTTCGCTGCCTTGTCCACGGTCCCTCGGATGCTTCATCCTTCACCAGACCCGAAGCCATCAACCCGAGTCACATGTGTATCCTGCAAACCTGCACAACTCAAATACACATATCAAATACAAAGGTGAATCTAACTTAAACTCTTTGACACACACATCGAAACTATGATCGTACCGATTAAAACCTAGGTCGATTGCATCAACAATCTCCCCCTTTTTGATGTATGACAATATGTTTAAGTTATGCATAAATATCAACATGAAAATTAGAAGCAATATGTAAACATGAAGCATAATACCCAAGCTCCCCCTTAACATATGCTCTCAACCATAATTTTCAAGTTTTGCACATAGTTGCATATAGTTAGGTTTCTAACTTAAACCTTCGCATTTCTCCCCCTTTGACACCATCAAAAATTGTACCAAACATGTACACATACTATGGTATCAATGTGGACTTAAAAATACCCAAAACCAGCTCTTGAAGGTGCTGGAAAACAACTACCAATCGACTGCTATCTGTTGCAGTCGACTGGCACAAACCAACCCGATTTTCAGCATTTTAAAGCAAACTTCAGAAATGCATAGAAAATTATAGAAAATTAAAAAAATCATGAAATTTTGAACACACATTTCTTATAATGTTCTTTACGAAGGAAAAATATGTTTTCATAAAAATTCATCATATTTTTGAAGTTTTGATAAAAACTCAAACACTTTAAAAATCACTCAAGGTGGTATCAATTTGAAACCATGTTTTGCAATCATATGTTTCAAAATAGCTAAACCGCAGTAAATAAAACATAAAAATATTATCAAAACATTTAAAATGTCCAACTATGATCTATGGACAAGATGTCCATTAATTAAACATTTGCTTTCCCCATAGTTGGCCTATGATCACTAAAACTTGATTCATTTCATAACTCATCAAGATGTCATAAGCATAAGTGAATTATTTGTATCATCCTATCATCTCACATTTAAGGTTACAAAATAATGCAAATCATTGTGAGATGAAGATAACTTCTACTTAGCCCCCTTGATCATGAATTTCTATCAAGGCTAAGTGTTCCCCCTTAAGGTCTCAAGTCAACCATTTTTCAAGGATTTGAACTATGATTTTAATGGTTGACTAACCTAAAATCCTCTAACCCTTGAGGATTGATTTTGGCACCCAATAGAAATTCTTTCTAATTTGGTTAACCAAATATTCCTTGAGGATCCATTTTCTATCTATAGTCTTGATTTTTGATTGGCCCCTAGCAAGTAGACAATGGTAGGTATTTTCATTGTTGGGTTCCTTGTATCCTAACCCATTTTTCTTAAAACTTGCCCTTTGGCTCCCAATAATCATGTTTAGGGTTTTAGAGTCAATTTCAAATTTTCTAAGAGCATTGGTAAGGTATTCTACCTTTTCCCTTAAAGCCTTATTTTCTTCTTCTAAACATGAATCATTTGAATTTGTAGAAGAAGCATGCATATCATTATCCTTAATAGTCATGGATTCTAATTTTTCCTTAAACATGAAAATATCATTTTTCAAGGATTTGTTCTTTCTTTTTGCCTTAAACAAATCATCATTTGTGCTTAAAATAATTTTAATTAAGACATGAGGAGGAAGATTATGTACCTCACTTACCGAGACATCCGAATCCGATGTTTGACCTCCCGCTTCACTTGAGCTCCCTTCTTTGTCTTCACTTGAGCTCTTTCCCTCTTCATTTTCGGATGAGATGGAGGCTACATTATCAATTCTCATTAGAGTAAAATTGACTACATGGTGCTTTTCTTCCTCCGATGATGATGATGGATCATCCCATGTTGCTTTTAGGTTTTGAGCCTTCTTTCCTTTTTCTTTTGTCTTCTTCTCCTCCTTATTCTTCCCTTCCTTCTTCTTCAAGAGAGGACAATCATCTCTTATGTGTCATTCTCCTTGACAATTATAGCAAATGATCTTCTTTGTCCTACTTTTGCTTCTAGAACTTTTCCTAGCACGAGATTTGTTAGAAGAAAAAGATTTAAATGTCTTTCTCATCTTCCTTACCATATATGCCTCTTAATCGCTATCCATTGAGGCACTTGATTCTTCGTAGTCGGAAGATGGTGGTGATGAAGATTTCTTCTTCTTTCCCTTTCCCTTGTTTGCCACAAGGGTTACTCCTCTTGATCTATAAGCTTCTCCATCTAATCCTTCAACTCTTGTCTCGTGAAGCTCCATTGTTGAGAAAAGTTCGTCTAGAGAGGATTTCTCTAGGTCCTTTGATATGTAGTATGAATCTACAATGGAGCTCCAGGTTGTGGTTCTTGGGAAAGCATTTAGGGCTTTCATCATCATGTCTCGATTTGAAAGTGTCTCACCTACACTTGTTACTCCATTAATAATTTCCTTAATTCTAGAATGTAAAATTGATACCTTTTCTCCTTTCTCAAGCTTGATATTGTTGAGTTGAGTTCGAAGGAGGTCTCTTCTTGCCAATTTCGCTTCCGATGTCCCTTCATGAAGCTCCACTAGCTTTTCCCATAACTCCTTGGCGCTTGAGTAGGTTCCAACCCTTGTTATTTCTTGTTGGGGAAGAACATTGTGTAGATGATGTATAGCTTTAGAATTCGCTAAATATTCTTCCCTTTGCTTCTTGCTCCACCTTGTTTTCTCAAGTATCTTATTGTCTTGATCCCTAGGCACTTCAAAACCATTTTCCTTGATTAGCATTATGTCAAAATCGGTTTAGAAAAATACCTCCATTCTCTTCTTCCACCAAGAGAAGTCCCCTTCGAATTTGAGTGGATAAATGTTTGAGCCGACCATTTTGATGAAGTGCTCTTCTCGGCGATTAGTCTGTTGAAGGGCGTCCTCGCTCTGATACCACTTGTAAGGGTTCGGTGACCGGCTAGAAGGGGGGTTGGATAGCTATGTCACCCCCAATTTCGATTCTTCTCTACAAGGTTAGTTACCCAAGCGGAATACGAAAACTAAAGCAATGAAAATAAACAAGTAAGAGCAAACGCTAACACAAATCCTTTACGTGGTTCGGAGATTACTTACTCCTACTCCACGGCGTGCCCTTGAGGTGGATGAACCCTTGATCCTTCGGTGGATCAATCCCCGGCTAGCTTTTACTCCTTCTCGGTGGGGTACAACCTCTCACAAGGTTCTCTTCCTCTTACAAGATGAACTTTGGTTTAGGAGGAAGAGAGTAGGTTTGGAAGCTTTCGGCAATGGCAAGGAGTGAATCAACAATAATCAGTAACCTCCTTCAAGCCCCAAAGCTTCCTATAAATAAGAGGAGAGAGTTGATCATCATATCAACTCATCTCGGCATCTGTCGACTGGTAAAACCATCAGTCGACTGGTGCTACCGTTGGAGGTAGCCAACGGCTACTTTGCAGTACCAACGGTCTGCTAACGGTCATTTACCAGTCGACTGCTAAAACATGCATTCGACTGGTACACACTAACCGAACAAACAGAACCATTCTGTTCGCACCCAGTCGACTGCGAGGTTGATTGCACCTGTTGATTGCTAAAACATGCAGTCGACTGCTATAGTACTGTACAGTAAAATCCTAAAATTAGGATTTTACTCCGAGCACAATTTCTCATGCACTCGTACCCTCACCCTTACGACTCATTTGACGCTTCCTTTGCAGTTTTAACCTCTTTCCTTCAAGTCTACTTCCTTTGACTCTCGTCCGTCGGATGCATTCAAGCCCGCGGCTCGCCCCCAATGCCATCCTTCGCGTATACCTCGAAGTCGCTTCCCTCGGCCCTTGTCCTCGCTGCCTTGTCCACGGTCCCTCGGATGCTTCATCCTTCACCAGATCCGAAGCCATCAACCTGAGTCACATGTGTATCCTGCAAACCTGCACAACTCAAATACACATATCAAATATAAGGATGAAACTAAGTTAAACTCTTTGACACCCACATCAAAACTATGATCGTACGGATCAAAACCTAGGTCGATTGCACTAATAAAATCCTCTCATCTGACATTGATTAAATCATCTAGTGCTAAACTTCTTAGATTCCACCAGACCAAGTATAATCCAGTCGGGGAAGGGTGATCGGCCCTTAAGCCGAGCGAATCGGGGAGTCTAAGAGTGGTTAGATCTTAAAGTGGTTAAGCTTAAGGCCGGTTGGCTTTACATATCGGTCAGAATGAATGACTCACTCCGCAACATACCAATCATAAGTGACAATTTGCATGTGCATTTGTCCAGTCTTAAAGTCGGACGAGTGTACATACCCTGGCCATATACAAATTTGATTGGGCAATAACATGACGTAGTGCAGCTCAATATGCTAACCAAACTTCTCAAAACATAGCTGCATATCTTGATAAGCCCAGATGGGAAAAGAACCACCGGGCCTGCAATACCTCTCCTCATATTGCCACCCGGGAGGGATTTTAGTAAAGCATATGTTATCAGAAGGGCTTATAGGGAGCATGAGACACTATATTATTTCTTGAGCGGATTTCCAACCTAACTAAGACATTATATCACTTTCAAACGAATATCTCAAGGCTGTGCAAAATATAACAGAGCAACTTAAAGACTAGCCAAAATATACTCAGCGAACAGCAGCATAACGAGGCAGTCGAATTAAGGACTAGTCGAGATACATGTAGTATAACACATGACAAAGATGTTGGATCGCGGCGGCCGGTTAGAAGGGGGGTTGAATAGTTTGAAAACAAAAAAGCAAACCCTTCTCGAACTTTTAACATAACACTTGCATAAATAAATTAACTAAACAGAAAGTAAAAGAAGAGGCACAAGATATTTACTTGGTTACAACTAGGGAGGTTGTTAATCCAAGAAAAGTGTCATACTAATATCTCCTTCAGGCGGAGAAGTCTCTTACAGCAATGACGCACAAAAAAATAGAAGCTCAACTACAAATGAAAGCATACAAGTGTTGGAATATTAATTGCTTGAGATGATCTGAAGCTTCTGGACCAAGGCTGTATTTATAGCCTTGGTCGGGGCGCTTGGAAGGGGTCCAGGCACTTGGAAGGGGTCCAGGCACTTGGAAGGGGATAAAATTTTATCCCCTTCGCAGCGGATCACATTTAACGCAATCCTGGTCAAAATCCAATCCCGGGCACCCGGAATGGTTTCGAGCGCCCGGACGGTCCGGGCGCCCTGAATGGATCCGGGTGCCCGGACCACTAAGCCAACAAAGTTGACTTTTGGTCTGGGTCCTCTGCTCCGGTGCTGCTTGCCTCAGTTCGGGTCTTCAGCTCCGGTTCCGCTTGCTTGGGTGATTTAGCCAACCGAAATAAGGCTCACCCGAACCCAATTTCGACCTTCTCGAGCAACCTTCCACTCCGGCTTCTCGTTCCTCGGAAACGCCGTGCGCCTCCTTCTCATCCGCCCGCGTACTCTTCCGGAGCGCCTCATACCTTAGACACACTGAGCCCGTCGGCTTTCTCCCGTGCCGTCCTTTTCGTTAGCTGCGTTTTTGCTCGACTCTCTGTGCTCCTAAGCTCCTGTACACTTAGACACAAGGTTAAAAATACGACAGGACCTAACTTAACTTGTTAGTCACATCAAAATAACCTTGGGATTCCAACAATCTCCCCCTTTTTGATGTGAGCAACCCAAGTTAAGGTAGGGTAAATAGACATAAAATAAATAACTAATATTACAATAAAGTGCAAAAAATAGAGAAATTGTAGAAATAAAAATTGGTCTACCTCCCTCTAGACTTATATTTTTCCTTCTCCCCCTTTGATCACATAAAAAATGGGGTTCCAAGAAAAAATCTAAGGGTTAAAACTTAGAAAATTTAGAAAATAATTTCAATGATTTTACTTAAAATTTTGCAATAATTTTCAACAATGTTTATAAGTTTCTTAAAAAAATATAAAAAATTCTAAGTTAGATAATTTGCAAAAGAAATATTTTTGAAAGAATTTTTCTAACTTGAATCTTTAAGAATTTTCTAAGTAAAACTCTAGGTAAGCAAATTTTTTGAGTAAAAAGAAATTTAAGCAACAATTTCTAATTTTCAAAAGAAATTTTAACTTAGGAAAAAATAATTTTTGAGAATTTTTCTAAGTAAAAATAAATTTATGCAAGAAAATTTTTCTAAGTATAACAAAAATTTTGAAAGATTTCCCTAAAAAATGTTTGAAAATCTTTTTAAGGTATTATTAAATTTCAATCTTAATGCTTTATTAGAAAGTTAATTAAACATTTTTATTTCAATATTTTGGCTTCCAAACAGTGGCGAGACACTAGGTCTTCTTAGTTATTGGAGCAACAACCACTTTCTTAGACAAAGCCTCATAAAGAAATTTAATGTCTAATTTTCTCGCTGAAAGCTCTAAATCTAATTAATAGTTCAAGTTAAAGAGGACTTTGGAACCCAATATAAGTTCTAGCTTACTGGATTAACTAAAAATTTTTTAGGGATGTACCTTTTTGAAATATTCCTAATTTGTCCCTTGTGGTATCTAAAATACCAATTTAGATTATTAAATTTTCTAACATTTGTATTAGATGAGCATGCACAGTTTTTCAAGTTATTTACTTGTATTTTTAAATTATTATTTTCTAATTTTAATTTGTTTAACTCTTCTAAAGAGAAAGATTTAGTTAGTATTACTTTTAAATTTTTAATTTTGTTCTAATTTACAACAATCCTTAGTTAACAGTTTAATAAACTCAAATAGTTTATCGGGAGGAAGAGATCGTACCTAACTTACCATATCGATCTCATTGTCCGTGTCTCCTCCTGAACTGCTGCTATCTTCCGACGTAGCTCCCCCTTCATCGATGCTCTCGATGCTCATTTCAGAATAGCTTGACTCGTAGTCGTCGTCTTGATGACTTGCCATTAGTGCAAGTCCGGAGAAGGCCTCGACTTCCGATTCGGACGATATATCGTCCCATGTCGCCTTTAAGACCTTGCGTTTTTGGACCTTACCTTTGTCCTTGTCCTTATTCCTTAGCTTGGGGCAGTTGTCCTTGACGTGCCCTTCTTCGTTGTAGTGGTAGCAGCGGATCATCCTTTTCTTTCTACCCTGCGGATGTTTAGTATTTTTAGATTTACAAAGTTTCTTGAAACCTCTTACCATCATAACCATTTCCTCGTCATCGAGAGAGGACTCTGACTCAGGTTCGTCTCTTGAAGCTTTGAAGGCGACGTTGTACTTGGGCTCCTTCATACCTGCACATCTTGATTCATACACTTCAAATGTCGAGAATAATTCTTATAAAGTAATTTTTTATAAATCTTTAGAAATATAAAAAGCATCTACTAGTGATGCCCATTTCGTATTTCTAGGAAAAGAATTTAGTGCGTACCTTAGAGAATCTTGGTTACTTACCTTTCTCTGAGATTCGAAAGTTCAGTGATATGCTCTTTAACTCTCGAGTGTAGATGCGCAGTTATTTCGTCTTCTCCGAGTCGTAGGTTGGTGAGATGGTTGCGAAGTAGATCCCGTTTTGTGAGCTTGGCTTCAGACATCCCTTCGTGCAGCTCAAGGAATTCTCCCAAAGTTCCTTCGCGGAGTCGTAGTTGCCGATTCGGTTGACTTCTTGTGGTGGAAGAACGCTCAGCAGATGGTACTATGTTTTACCGTTTGCCACGTAGTCGGCCTGCTCCTTTTTTGTCCATTGATATTTTTCTTTGCCCTCCGGTGCTACAAAAACCAAATTGCATTATAAGAAGTAATTCAAAGTCGGTTTTGAAAAATACCTGCATTCGCTTTTTCCAGGTAGCGAATTCCCCTTCGAATTTTGGCGGGTAGATGCTTGGTCCGACCATTAGTTCGGTGCTTCGTTTGGTGGTTATTCCTCCTGAAGCGTCCTTGCTCTGATACCACTTGTTGGATCGCGATGGTCGGCTAGAAGGGGGTTGAATAGCCTAAAAATAAAAAAGCAAACCCTTCTCGAACTTTCAACAGAACACTTGCATAAATAAATTAACTAAACAGAAAGTAAAAGAAGAGGCACAAGATGTTTACTTGGTTACAACCGGGGAGATTGTTAATCCAAGGAAAGTGTCGTACTAATATCTCCTTCAGGCGGAGAAGCCTCCTACAGCAATGACGCACAAAAAAATAGAAGCCCAACTACAAATGAAAGCATACAAGTGTTGGAATACTAATTACTTGAGATGATCTAAAGCTCCTGGACCAAGGCTGTATTTATAGCCTTGGTCGGGGTACTTGGAAGGGGTCCAGGCGCTTGGGAGGGGATAAAATTTTATCCCCTTCGCAACGGATCGCATTTGACACGATCCTGGTCAAAATCCAATCCCGGGCGCTCGGAATGGTTTCGAGCGCTCGGACGGTCCGGGCGTCCGGAATGGATCTGGGCGCCCGGACCACTAAGTCAACCAAGTTGACTTTTGGTCTGGGCTCTCTGCTCCAGTGCTGCTCGCCTCTGTCCCGATCTTCCGCTCGGCTCTGCTCGCTTGGGTGATTTCAACCAACCGAAATAAGTCTCACCCGATGTAACGACCCAATTTTCCTCATTAGGAGTTCTAAAAGTCCTTAAAAATATTTAGAAATACTTTAGAAATATTCTAGAGATTTTTAGAGTATTTTTATGTAATTTTTGGAGGTCGTTTGATATTTTTACTAGACGAAAGAAGTTTTGACAAAAAAATGTCCAAGCCGAGTGTCGAACCCGAGACCTTCAACCAAACCAAACCTTGATCGAATCCAGCTAACCAAGTGTGCAGCGGATATTTTGAGAACATATAGGAACCAAATTATACTTAAGCCATAATAGAAACAGAAATACCAAAATAAAGGGAGCTGAGCAGAGTTCGAACGCGCGACCTCCAACTCGCACTAAACCACTGTTGACCAAGTGTTCAGGCCGTCGGTTCTGTTTAGAATTGATAGAAAAATTATTTAAAGAAGTTAACCGAATATTGAAGTTATAAAAGAGGAGAACTTAGGGCTTGATTACCCGTGACCTAATTTCTTACCTCTCCTTCTTCTCTTCGCACGGCGTCGACTCCTCCTTTCGGGGGAAACCACAGCGAGGAGCTAGGGCTTCTCCGGCGGCCGGCGAGGGTCCAATCCGAGAGCTTTTCGCCTCTTCACGATCCTCTCGGCGAGGTTGATGCATAGGCACAAGAAGAGGTCAAGAACTCAAGCATCTCAGCAACCCTAGAAGCCCTTTTCTCCTTCGGTAGAGAGTCTAAGAACGCAAGGTAAGCACTCTCACCTGCAGTAAGAATAGTTTTTGGATCTAGTTCTTTTTGAATTCGAAGAATAATGTGAGTTGATTGATGGCAAGGGTCACGATTCGTTTTATTCATTGATGTTCTGGACCTAACTCAAGATTTCAGCGCTGCTCTTGTTTCTGATGAATGTCCTCTTTGAGGTGTGGCAGTGAATTGTGTTCTCGTGAGATTCCGACCTGATGTTGGTTTTATCGGAGTTTCTATACGGTGTCCAGATTTCGGCAGTGTTTATTGAAGTTTGATTGTGTTCTGCGATTTTGATATGTTAAGGATCCGGTTTCCAGCATGCTATGCTTTGTTCTATGAGTTTCTTTGTGGTTTTCCATCGATTGGATTCTTCCCGGTAGTCTTTTGATTCAGCCGGAGGTTTCACAGTCGCTCTTATTTGTGCTTACTGCTATGAACAAAGAACAATTATATGTTTGTAAGATCTCATAATTAAATTTCCTTGCTATTGTGTAATTTCGATTCAGTTGTTAGATTGAGGAAATGAATGAATTGATTAGGTTGTGCATGTTGTTTTATTCAAAGCAGTAGAAACCCAGCCCACTATATTACCATGCAAATCAATTATGAAGGCCTACATTTTTGCAAACTAAAGTGCACCTTACCTTCTATAAATGGTATATCTAAGAGCACAAATTCCTAATGTCTAGGGGCAATCCCTCTAAGATCATAGGCATGTTTCTCATAATTATGCTTAACTACTTTCATGTTGTATGATGCATTCCATGCTAAACCCTTGTATTCTGTGTAGAAGCTAAGGACAGTGGACAAACAAATCTAGTTAATGGAGGCAAGGTAACACATGGTAGCAATCTAAACATGTAGGCACTGTAGTTGAAGTTCTAAACTGAAATGAACCATAAATTATCCTTGGAATTTACTAGCTAATGCTTGAAGTTAGTCACCCATATAAAATATATTACCTGTGTTATTCCCTGCCATAGCCAAACTGGATTTGCATGTGTGCCTGCTAGTACCCTCGTGGATGGCCATGTGAAGCAATTTGTTTCCTTTGGGTTGCCTTGTAGTAGTGCTGAACAGGAGGAATTGTAGAGGTTTCGGCTTGTTCTTTTGATACTTGCTTCCATGAAACTTAATTCAGAATTTGTTAGATTTGGATATGAACAAATAGTTTTAGTTTTAGTTCTTAAAGCATGTGATTTAACATAGTGCAGATTTTGTAAGTTATAGTGCAGATTTCGCAAGCAGGTAGTGCAGTTTTTTTTAGAGTTTCAAGTGCAGATTTTAGTTAACATTTCAAGTGCAGAATTTAGTTAACATTCAAGTGCAGAATTTAGTTAACATTCAAGTACAGTTTTGTTAAGCTCATAGTGCAGTTTTGTTTAGCCCAATAAGCAGATTCATATTAGCTTAACATGCAGAATTTTGATTAGCATAGTATGCAGTTTTATTGAGCAATCCAGTACAGTTTTATTAAGTGTTTCCATAAAATTCTGTTAAGCATTTCAGTGCAGTGTTAATAAGCATTTTAGTGCAGTTTTGTATGGGATATTCTTTTATTAAAAGTATTAATAAGTATAAGAAAGATAAAGAAAAGAAAGAAAAGGCCAAGGCCTTAAGTAGATCCCAAAGTCAAGACTTTAGGGATTTTGGCACCCAAGGTGCTTATTAAAATGCCAAGACATTTAAAGAAGAAGTAAGTAAGATAATAAGTATTTTACTTTATTTAAGAGGCTAGTACCCGACTTCCGAGGTTGTCGTTAAACAAATCCAGGTGTCCAATTCCGAGGTCTTGGCCCTGGTAGACCGAGGTCTACTCTTTTAGGATTGGTGGCTCGCTACCCCAACCTATTAGGGAACGCGCATAAGATGGTACTATGCCTGGGTCCAAGAAGAAAGTTGATTATTATTTTGAAGTATTAAAGTATAAGTTTTAAACAAGTAAAATAAAAGAATAAGTTTTTAAGCAAGTGAAATAAGATTCAGAAAGTGTTTAAAATTCAGCAAGCTTTAGTTTTCCTTATGCTAGCAGGTTATTCTGATTAGATTTACATGTTTAGCATTCTAGTATGCATTGTTCTTTTACTATTAGAAGAGCATGAGTAGTTTTACATGTTTAGCATTTTAGTTTGTTATGATTCCTTTACTATTGGATGAACATGAGTAGTCTTCAGTAAGCATTCAGTTTTAGCATGTTTCTTTTTGTTATATACATGCTTATCGAGTTTTTGTGAGTTAGATAGCGCTTACTAAGCATTTTGCTTATAGATTGCATTTCTCTTACTGCAGATAAAGGAAGACGACGAGGAGGTGCGGATGGTGTGTGATGCCAGGACTATGGAAGTCTTGGGACTTAGTTTAAGAATTTGTTAGATTAATTCTGTATATAGGTTGATAAGAAAGTGTTGGAGTAAGAGGCTGTATTTTATTTTGTTTCCGCTATTCATTACTTGCATGATTTGATTTTATTAAACTGTGTGGTGATATTATTTCTTTTGTGTGTCTGATATATGTCTCAGCCACCTATGGCTAATGTATATTATGTTTGTATCCCAGTTTAAGGTCACCGGTACAGGGGAGATTCTACCAATATTTTTCGGTAGAGACTCCTCGTGATTTCGATCATACCAGTTAAGTAGAGTTAGTAGTTAAGTAACGGTCATCCTTAGAGTGCAATAGTAGTAGTAAGAAGGGTGGTCTTTACAGTTGGTATCAGAGCAGTTCTCATTCTCTAGCATCACACATCAGCACCATCTTTGCCGTCTTCAAGTAAGAAAGTATTTAAGTTTTTCCTTTTATGCTTTCTTTATTATTTGCAGTATAGAGTAATTGCTTATATGCGTTTTAGTAAGATAGAAGTTTTGTTTCTCTTTTATTCATATACATAAGTATGTTTAGAAAGGATAGAGAAGGTATCAAGTCTTTTCTTGGCATAACTAGATGTCAAGATAGAGGACAAGACAGTGGGGATCTTGCCAATTTATGTTCTGGGATGGTGGTATGATCCGGGGATCTAAGCCCGGTGAGCGTGCCAGAATCAAACAAGATGTGTTCTGGGATGGTGGTATGATCCGGGGACCTAAGCCCGGTGAGCGCGCCAGAATCAAACAAGATGTGTTCTGGGATGGTGGTATGATCTGAGGACCTAAGCCCAGTGAGCGCGCCAGAATCAAACAAGATATGTTCTGGGATGGTGGTATGATCCGGGGACCTAAGCCCTGTGAGCGCGCTAGAATAAAGGGGAACTCCGGTCCTAAGTTCGGACCCCTACCAACCTAGCGCTAGAGTAGTTGTCTGAACAACAACTTATGTTACGGTACTACTAAGTGCAACTAGGCCACCATAGTAGTATGTATATAAGTATACATGCAAGTATGTTCAAATCATGTTATGTTTATATTTGCGTTTATGTTTAGGCCTACGTTATGTTCATGTTATGTTTTTGCCTATGCATATGGACATGCTTGTGATCGAGTCTATTATTATGTTTAGTTCATCTACCATGCTTACATTTATGCTGTCATGCTTATGTCACTGCTTATGCTTATGTTCATTGTATGTAGGTTAGGAGGTCCTAAGATACCTTTGATAGGGTTTTCCTTAGTACATTAGATTATGAACGCTAACTAATGCATGTACAAGGTAGAGAACATACTATAGAATTATTCTAAGTTCGAGGACGAACTTTTTATAAGGTATGGGGGGTTGTAACGACCTAATTTTCCTCATTAGGAGTTCTAAAAGTCCTTAAAAATATTTAGAAATACTTTAGAAATATTCTAGAGATTTTTAGAAATTTTTAGAGTATTTGTATGCAATTTTTGGAGGTCGTTTGATATTTTTACTAGACGAAAGAAGTTTTGACAAAAAAAATATCCAAGCCGAGTTTCGAACCCGAGACCTTCAACCAAACCAAACCTTGATCGAATCCAGCTAACCAAGTGTGCTGCGGATATTTTGTGAACATATAGGAACCAAATTATACTTAAGCCATAATAGAAACAGAAATACCAAAAATAAAGGGAGTTGAGCAGAGTTCGAACGCGCGACCTCCAACTCGCGCTAAACCGCTGTTGACAAAGTGTTCAGACCGTCGGTTCTGTTTAGAATTGGTAGCAAAATTATTTAAAGAAGTTAACCGAATATTGAAGTTATAAAAGAGGAGAACTTAGGGCTTGATTACCCGTGACCTAATTTCTTACCTCTCCTTCTTCTCTTTGCACGGCGTCGACTCCTCCTTTCGGGCAAAACCACAGCGAGGAGCTAGGGCTTCTCCGGTGGCCGACGAGGGTCCAATCCGAGATCTTTTTGCCTCTTCACGATCCTCTCGACAAGGTGGATGCATAGGCACAAGAAGAGGTCAGGAACTCAAGCATCTTAGCAACCCTAAAAGCCCTTTTCTCCTTCGGTAGAGAGTCTAAGAACGCAAGGTAAGTGATCTAACCTGCAGTAAGAATAGTTTTCGGATCTAGTTCTTTTTTAATTTGAAGAATAATGTGAGTTGATTGATGGCAAGGGTCACGATTCATTTTATTCATTGATGTTCTGGACCTAACTCAAGATTTCAGCGCTGCTCTTGTTTCTGATGAATGTCCTCTTTGAGGTGTGGCAGTGAATTGTGTTCTCGTGAGATTCCGGCCTGATGTTGGTTTTATCGGAGTTTCTATACGGTGTCCAGATTTCGACAGAGTTTATTAAAGTTTGATTGTGTTCTGCGATTTTGATATGTTGAGGATCCGGTTTCCAGCATGCTATGCTTTGTTCTATGAGTTTCTTTGTGGTTTTCCTTCGATTAGATTCTTCCCGGTTGTCTTTTGGTTCAGCCGGCGGTTTCACAATCGCTCTTGTTTGTGCTTACTGCTATGAACAAAGAACAATTATATGTTTGTAAGATCTCAGAATTAAATTTCATTGCTATTGTGTAATTTCGATTCAGTTGTTAGATTGAGGAAATGAATGAATTGATTAGGTTGTGCATGTTGTTTTATTCAAAGCAGTAGAAACCCACCCCACTATATTACCATGCAAATCAATTATGAAGGCTTACATTTTTGCAAACTAAAGTGCACCTTACCTTCTATCAATGGTATATCTAAGAGCACAAATTCCTAATGTCTAGGGGCAATCTCTCTAAGATCATAGGCATGTTTCTCATAATTATGCTTAACTTCTTTCATGTTGTATGATGCATTCCATGCTAAACCCTTGCATTCTGTGTAGAAGCTAAGGATAGTGGACAAACAAATCTAGTTAATGGAGGCAAGGTAACACATGGTAGCAATTTAAACATGTAGGCACTGTAGTTGAAGTTACAAACTGAAATGAACCATAAATTATCCTTGGAATTTACTAGCTAATGCTTGAAGTTAGCCACCCATATAAAATATATTACCTGTGTTATTCCCTGCCATAGCCAAACTGGATTTGCATGTGTACCAGCTATGTAAAATACCGAAAATAGGCGAATATGAATAAAGGAATTTTCCAAAATTTTTGGAAATTTTCCGGGAATTTTTCGGAGTTCGTACGGACGAGTTAACGGGGATAAAAACGGGGCCCGGGAAAGCCTGTTTTGGCTACCCCATTTAAATGAGGAAAAGTTGAATTTTTCTTAATTCTTTTCCTTTATTTAATTTTCCTTTTTCCTTCATTTTTCGCCGTTTCCTCTGTTTCTTCTCCCCGAAACTGCTCGCGCCCTCTCCTTGCCCTAACCTCCTCTGCGCCGATACCAGCCGCCTCCTCCTCTTCTCCGAGGCCGATCTTCTCCCCTCTTCTCATCTTCTTCCTCACCGAGCCCTTCTTCCCTCGGTCGCACCACTTCTCCTCCGCCCAGCCGTGCCCTAGATCGACCGCCGGCTGCAACTCACAGAGCTGACCAATTCTTCTCCTCTGTCGACGCCGACCACCTTTTGCTGCCCTAGCGCCGGTTCACTAGCATCCAATGGCGAGTCTTTCTTCCATCTTGCTACTGCCTCCACATCTTCTTCTTCACTGTGGTCACGCCTCCTGTGCCCTACCTCCGAACCTTGCCTCCTCCTCAGAGCAGAAGTGGTTCAGCAGTGTGACAGCAAGGTAAGATGAATAGGTTGTTGTTGCATTGTGATCTCCATTTTGATCTCATGTTTGATGTCCGACCAGTAGGGGAAAAACCTGCAAGGTGTTGTTCTAAGGCCTTTTCTTGGGTCCGGTGGCCACCATCCAGCGACTACCTTTATCCGGCAGCAACATCCCTGCTGAAAAGTAAGGTAAGGTGCTTAGGTTATTCTGGGAATTGGGGTATCTTTTGGAAATTAATTTCTTGAACCCCATTATATGATCTGGACAATGAATTTCAGGGCTTTACTTGGGTTTCTAGCAGTTTTTGGCGACTGACCTGTCTAATTGTGATTTAACCGGAGGGGTTTAGTGTTTGTTGGTGCGGGAAGCATCCGACGATCAAACCCGAGTTTTGATAATGGCAAAGGATTCAAAGTTAAGGGGTTTTGTGATCTGACAGCTTTGTTGAGTGTTTCAGGAAAGTCCTAATTA
Organism: Zingiber officinale; assembly: GCF_018446385.1. Classification (NCBI taxonomy): domain Eukaryota; kingdom Viridiplantae; phylum Streptophyta; class Magnoliopsida; order Zingiberales; family Zingiberaceae; genus Zingiber; species Zingiber officinale. Next base: position 112,451,153 of record NC_055994.1, read on the forward strand.
TGGTTAGGCAGGTGAAAACCCTAGGGGGTGGTAACTCTAGGTCCTAGGGGGTGGTAACCCTAGGTGGAGAAAATTCCTAGCTGCGGTTAGGCAAAGGGAAAACTCTAGGGGGCGGTAACCCTAGGTCATAGGGGGTGGTAACCCTATGCGGAAAGTCTTGGCAGGTCGGTGGCTTCAGGCAAAAGTCCTAGGGGGTGGTAACCCTAGGTGGAAAGTCCTGGTGTTGTGAACTAGGTGAAAGTCTGGACTAGCCGGGAAGCGGATGTCCAGCAGAAAGTCCGGAAGCGTCGAGTGCTGAGCAAAAGTCCAGTCGATCTGGAGGATCGCACTGGTAACAGGTAAATCTCCTGAGTGGAGTAGGTGAGGACGCGTTCCCCGTAGAGGGAACAGTAGGCGTCGAGTCGACCTAGGGTTTCCGGTTGGAAACTCGAAGTCAGGCTCGGATAGTCCGGAGACTATCATTATCACTTCTATTATGCTTTATGTGCTAATTTTGTGCTGCAGGGTATATTTGGGATTAATGTATCTTGCAGGGACCAAAGTGCAAAGATTAACCTCGGATGAACAGTGTCCGAGGCGCCTCCATGGAGCTTGGAGGTGCCTTGGGTGCAAAAGCTGACCAGGCTGCGAAGCAGGGCTGAAGGCGCCTCGGTTGGCTATGGAGGCGCCTTGGAAGGCGCCTTGGAAGGCGCCTTGGAAGGCGCCTTGGAAGGCGCCTTGGAAGGCGCCTTGAAGACCCATGAAGGCGCCTTCAAGGTGATAAGGCGCAGAATGGTCAGCGCTCATCTGCACGGTGGACTCGGAGCTATGGAGGCGCCTTCAGAGGCTTTCAAGGCGCCTTGGATGCCCTTTATAAGGGGTCTTCGAGCAGCAGTGAAGAATAACGAACTCCAAGCAATCCTTACGCTACAAGCTGCTATAGAAACACCCAGAAGTGCTGTTACAAGTCCCCGACAACCCGGAGCTTCAGATTCTGCTACTTTATTGTTGTCGGTATAATTTATTTTAGTTCTTTCAATTGTAATATCTTATTGTACATTTTACGAGCTTATAGTTGTTGCCCACGGAAAGCGATCAAGGATCGCGGGCCTTCGAGTAGGAGTCGCCTTAGGCTCCGAACGAAATAAAACTTCTTGTGTCCCTTTGTGATTGCATTCGTTATTTCCGCTGCGTATATTTACTTTGATAGTTTTACGATTCCGATACGATCAAAATAGCCACGAGCGCTATTTACCCCCCCTCTAGCGCGTCTCGATCCAACAGTGTTGAGGTGAGGAATAGAGGACTTGTTTCAATTTTATTAGCGTACACAGGAATTTGATATGTTTTGTAGTTGGACGATCATGTGAATGTCGATTAGGTTTATGTGTTTTTGGAATTAGGGTTTTCCTAATTGAATTAGGAGTTTGATTTAGTTATTTGATAAATGTTGAGTAACTAAATTATATGTGTTTAATTAGGTAGGTTAATGATTATGACATAGGATTTTGCCCTAAATTGTGTTGGGAATTTTATTTAGCAATTCATTTGAATTTTTAGCTAAATAAAATATCTGTGTATTGGTATTACAGGACTTTGACGCGAGATGAGTATCTCGACGTCGTATTCGGACCAGATTGGACTTTTCGATTGGAGGCGGGTACTTTTGACTTATGTCATTTAATATATATAGTAGTGAATATAACAAGTTACATTAATTATGTTTCTTATTTGTTCCGGTTAATCACTACCCGATACTTGTTACATGATTGATTGATTGCTTGTTTTGCATCTCATGTATTCCTTACCTGTTGATACATGCTTATAGGGGTAGTGATATACCATGCTTCACCATGTTCAGGACCTAGGTTTTATACCTTCTGTGTACCTTTGATTTGATTTGACTCGTTGACCTATGATGCACTTTTATATATATATGGGTTAGGTCAGGATATTTTGTGGTTAGTGTCATGCACCATTTGCATGATTGCATGCTGTGCGATAGTCCGCTCCATTATTGTTGAGCACATCGCTAGTTACATGCATCTGCACACATCACCACTCATGGGTTAGTGGTCGATTCAGGCAGAGTGTGTTGCAGCAGGGACTCTGTTAGGCACCGTTGGTCCGCTCATGGGTAGTGTGACACAACGTGTTATCCGGCAGGGATTCCTCCCCGTCATTGTGTACCGGGAGATGAGAGCATTGCGCTCCCCCATTTATGATTTGGGGTAGGAGGATAGGTGTACTCCGACAGCATCCCGTCCACTCAGTCACTCATCAGGAGTAGTGACGACAGAGTGCACGGTTGTCACCGACCTACCCACTCGACCTCACTATTGTGTGAGATGATAGACTGGCGTCAGGGGTGACTAGGACGCATCATTGGCATCATATGCATGATGCATTTATTGCTTGTGTTTGTGTTTGCTGCATTTATATGCTGCATATTGTTTGGATACCTATGTTTGACATGCATACATGATTTCCATATCACTCAGACTGTTTATCCTTATACCCCGGTCCTGGTTAGTACAGTATTCTCCTGTTTACTTTAGTTTGCATTTACCTTTATTACATCAGGAGACTGTACGCATGATTAGTGCTAGGCGTTATTTCCTTACTTTGTATATCAGTTGTATCTGCTGAGTGTTGGATTTACCCCGCCTCCATTGTTGTTATTTTTTTCAGGTTGATGCTGTCAGGAGAGAGTTCCAGTTGCTAGTTTCCTGCTGACCACGAGGGCTTAGTAATCTTTTGGTTTTCTTCTTTATTAGTCTATGTTCAGACTTATTCTGTTTTTGATACTATGGATCTGGTATGAATTTTATGTGTCGATGGATTTTATTTCGATGTGTTTTTACTACACGCCTGCTTGGACGACAGAAGAGTTGAGTTTGTCGGATTTGAGCTTTTGGAGTGTAGTGGAGTAGGGTTGATTTCGAGTCAGAGTATTATTCATTCCGTTTACTTGTCATATAAACTGCGTGGTTGTGTCAGCCAGAGGCTGAAATTGATATTAACTGCGTGGTGATGGTTTTTATTATTGTTATTATTCTAGCCGCATGTGGCTGAGGTATATAGTGTTTGTAGAAAGTTTCAGATTGTCCGCCGTACAGGGGAGATGCTGCCGAAATTTCTTCGGACGGGGACTCCTCTGGGGCATGACAATTTATTTGGTATCAGAGCGAGGTTATGATACCTACTTTTGGTGTTCTGGATTTTTGGATGTCTATTTCGGTTTGTACGGATTTCCGTTATGGTTATGTTTCGGACTTCCGTTTCGGATTTATATGGATTTCCGGTGATTTTCTCGTTCAGAATTTTGAGGTCAAATTGGGGACTGGACAGCGACGGAACATCTCCAGACAGCAAATAGGTATGATGTTTATTTGTTGATTGTTATATTGGTAGTAATATCTGTAATATAACTTAACAGATATGAGGAGATCTACGCGTATTGCGGCGAGACGTGGTGCTGGATGACCACTTACGAGGACCATGGGATCTCTGGATATACCAGAGATGCCTACTGTTGATGAGCCTGTCAGTCAGGGACAGACTCAGCATATTGCGGGCGCGTCGGGCTCTCAGACCCCGATGGCTCCTATAGAGGTACCTACCTCGGTTATGCCGAGTGTACCTAACCCTACCGTATTCCCGGTACCACCAGGAGTACCATTGGCATACCCGACACCGACTCCAGCCCAGCCTACAGCGTACTCGGCACCACCGCCACCTGGACCTACAGTGTACCCGACACTAGTGGCACCTGTGCCCCCAGTGCCTATAGTAGCAGCAGCTGCTCCACCTCCGGTATCACTACCTACTGTACCTCCAGCTGCGGTCACTTTTGTTCACCCGACAGTACCAGCGACGGCTTATGCTCCAGTTTATACAGCTGCACCGGGAGTTCTTCCTCCGGTTTATTCCGCGGTACCACCTGTAGCACCAGTTCCAGTGGTTCTGCCAGTTCCTGCAGCCGTCCTGACACAGCTCGCTGATATTGTCGCAGCACGAGCTAGGATTCCAGTATTAGCAGAGTCGATGAAGACTCGATTCACACTCTTCCGAGGAGACCTTGATCCGAGTATGGCTTTATCATGGATAGAGACTATGGAGCAGACCTTCTTCTATATGGCTTGCTTCGAGTGGGAGAAAGCAGAGCTGGCTGCTTTCCATTTACGGGATGAGGCTAACGCCTGGTTGATTACTCAGCGTTCTATCATCGGTGAGCGGAACGTCACTTGGACCAGGTTCAGAGAGGCTTTTGAAAGCCGTTTTTCCCCACTATCATATCAGATGGCTCGCCGACAGGATTTCATGAGTCTGCGTCAGAATAATCGCACAGTGACAGAGTATAATACTGAATTCAACCGGTTGGCTAAGTTTTGTCCAGAGTTAGTTGCGGAGGACAGATCTCGCATGATGCAGTTTATACAGGGACTAGATGGCTATCTGCAGGTAAGGCTTGCCGGTTTAGGTATCATATCTTACTCAGATGCACTGGATCGAGCTTTGATGATAGAGTTAGCTCAGCAGAGAGCATTTCCGGACAGGAAGAGGAAGCATATGGGTCACGCATCCGGACAGATCCAGTGATCCAGCAGACACCGGCGACAGGACAGCAACAAAGTAGTCGCAGTCGGTCAGGTCAGGGTACTTCTGGGGTATCTCGTAGGCCTCAGAAGTCAGGGCGGTCTTCTTCAGGACGTTCCCGGTTTTCTCACCAGAACCGACAACCACCTTCCAGCGATACTCATTGTTTCCGATGTGGATCCAGAGATCACCTTACCCCAGCTTGCTCTCTGGGACAGCCAGTTTGCTTTTATTGCAAACTGCCTGGGCACCAGAGCCGAGATTGTCAGCTGAAGGCTCGGCACACGAGTTTCGGAGGGTCAGGTCAGAGGGGACAGTCTAGTCAGTCAGGGGCATAACGAGGAGGGCAGAAAGCTCAATCTTCACATCGTCAGCAGGGGATAGCTTCACCTGCAGTAGCGGTATTTGGCATGCTTGGACAGGAGTACTCCAGTGCTTCCATAGCACCCCAGAGTTCTGTTCCAGGACCTTATTATCCGACGCAGGGCGACGATGCGCCTCGCCTCAGGTCAGCACTGCACTCACCCCACCATCGGCAGATAGTCACCGCCTCACGCCTCCTCCGCACATTTTCCAAGACCGCCAAGGTGTGGCGCTTAGCCATTACCGGCAACATTACCTCCTCCTCCGCCAGAGACTGGACGTGTTCATGCGATTACCAGAGAGGATGCGCAGCGAGCCGACAGATCCGTTTTCCGCGGTATGATTTTCATTTATGCATTTTCCGCTGATATATTGATTGATACTGGTAGCTCGCATTCTTTTATATCTCGTACCTTTATGCGGGAGATTGGTAGATTACCTACTTTTAGACTGCAGCAATTGACCGTCTCCCTACCGTCCGGTGATACTTTAGACATCACCCAGGAGATCAGAGGTTGGACGTTAGACTTTGGCAACATGATACTTACGGTAGATCTTCTAGTATTGGAGATGGTCGAGTTTGATATCATTCTTGGCATGGATTGGCTGTCAGTATATCATGCTACCGTTGATTGCCAGACGAGGGTAGTCACCTTCCGACCTCCGAACCAACCCTCGTGGAGTTTCACTGGCATCAGAGACGACGACATCTTGATTATTTCGACGATTCAGGCGCAGAAGCTGCTGTCTCACGGCTGTCATGGTTTTCTATTATCTCTGATTAGTACTGAGGACAGCAGTAGTTCGCAGCTCTCCGACGTTCCTATAGTTCGGGAGTACCCAGATGTATTTCCAGAGGAGCTACCTGGTTTGCCTCCCAGAAGGCCAGTGGAGTTCGCTATTGAGTTGATTCCGGGAACCGCGCCGACATCGAAAGCTCCTTATCGTATGGCACCAAAAGAGTTCAACGAGCTGAAGGTTCAACTCCAGGAGCTTTTAGACAGGGGATTCATTCGCCCTAGTGTTTCTCCATAGGGTTCACTGGTATTATTTGTTAAGAAAAAGGATGGCACTATGAGGTTATGTATTGACTACAGACAGCTGAATGCAGTTACCGTCAGAAATAAATATTCTTTACCACGGATCGAGGATTTGTTTGATCATCTCAGAGGTACATCAGTGTATTGTAAGATTGATCTGCGATCCGGATATCATCAGTTGAGGGTCAGAGACTCAGATATCCAGAAGACGACTTTCCGTACGAGATACGGTCATTATGAGTTTTTGGTAATGCCATTTGGGCTTACCAATGCTCCAGCGGTGTTTATGGACTTGATGAACCGCATCTTTCTGGAGTATCTGGATCAGTTTGTTATCGTTTTCATTGATGACATATTGGTCTATTCTCGTTCTGAGGAGGAGCATGCACAACATCTTCGTACAGTTTTGGAGATTCTTCGACGACATCAGCTGTACGCGAAGTTCAGCAAGTGTGCATTCTGGCTATCTTCAGTCGGTTTTCTGGGACACGTGGTTTCTGTTGGTCCCTTTGGAGGCCAGCAAGAGGGGAGGGGTGAATTGCCCTACAAATTAAAACACGAACCTTTCTCGGATTTCAACTATATAATGAACACTAGTAATAAATAAATAAAAGAGACTAAGTAAAGAAAAACAGACACCAGAGTTTTACTTGGTTTGCAATCAGGGGATTGCTAATCCAAGGAATGTAAGCGCACTATCTGATTCTCCTCTGGGCGGAGTAGCCTCTTACAGCGTTGAACGTACAAGAAGAAAAGTAAAGCACACAGAAGTTGATTACAAGTTCGTCGTTCTGATTAATTTCTCGACCAAGGCTATATTTATAGCCTTGGTCGGGGCGCCTCGGGCGCCCTGGGTGATAAAACTTATCCCCAACGTTCAGATCGAGTTTGACTCGATCCGGTCAAAACCTCATTCCGGGCGCCCGGACCCCAAAAGTCAACTCTAGTTGACTTTTCCGTCTGGTCGCTCCGCTTGGTTCAGCTCGGGTCTTCTGTTCCGGCCCACTAGCTTGGGTGATCTTGGCCATCCGGAATAGGGCTCACCCAACCCATGTTCGGCCTTCTCCTCGAGCACCCTTCCTTCCCGGGTTCTTGTCCCTCGAACGCCGCGACGTTCTTCTCGCCCACCGGTACTCTTCCACAGCACTCGTCCGGACGCACCGCGCCCGCCGGCTCTCTCCCGTGCCCTTCTCGCCAGCCGCCTTCCGCCGACTTCAGTGTTCCTAAGTTCCCGCACACTTAGACACAAGGGTTAAACAACGCAGACCTAACTTAACTTGTTTGATCACAACAAAACACGGGGTTCCAACAATCTCCCCTTTGATGTGAGCAACCCAAGTTGCTAGGAAAAACAGATGCAATAAAAACAATTTATTTGTAATTAAGTCCAAAGATATTTCATAAAAAAGTTTATATACCTCCCCCTAGACTTAACATTCTTCTCCCCCTTTGACCACATTAAAAATAGGGGTTCTTTAAACAAGTCTAAGGTAAAAAAAATTTAAGTGAATTTTCATAAAACTTTCTAAGGCAATTAATATTAATTTCTAAGGCAATGTTTCAAAAGAGAATATTTAGTAAAAAAAATTCTAAGTCAATATTCAGAATATCTTTTATCTAATTTCATAAAAGATTTCTAAGGCAATTTTCAAAGAAAAATGTCTAAGACAATATTCATAGAAAAATTTCTAAGTTAATAAAAAAAATATCTAAGTCAATAATTATCAGAAATTTTCTAAGTTAAAAAAAATTTATTATTATTATTATTATTATTATTATTATTATTATTTTTTAAATATTTTCTAACACAAATTGAATAACTCTTTTAAAGCATTAGGTAAATTAAATTAATGCTTTTTCAGTTAGTCAATTAAACTTTTCATTTCGATACTTGACTTCCAGGTTGTGGCGAGGCACTAGACCTTCTTGGTTATTGGAGCAACAACCACTTCCTTAGACAAAGCCTCATAATGAAATTAGTCGTTTAATTTCCTTGCTGAAAATGCTAAGTCTAATTTTAAATTAAACAAGTTTTTGGAACCCAGTAGAGGTTCCTACCTACAGGGTTAACTAAGTATTTCCTAGGTACATAGATTTTTGATATATTTCTAATTTGACTTTGATGAAATCTATAGTACCAATTTAAACCTCTATAATTTCTAAAAGTAGAAATATTTGAACTTTTATATTTTTTCAATCTTTCTATTTCTTCTTTTAGTTTTTCATTTTCAATTTTCAATTTATCAAAATCCTCTGTAAGACATAATTTTGCTAAAATTCTTTTTGTTTCCAAAATTTCATTTTTTAATTTGATATTTTCATTTTCTAATTTATACATGGATTTAGTCATTGCCTTAATGCCAGAATAAAGTTGATCAGGGGATAAGAGGCATACCTCACTTACCATGTCGGACTTGAAACCTGAATCTCCCCCTGCTTCACTGCTTTCATCCGAGGTCGCTCCCCCTTCATCGATGCTAGGTTCTGATATACTTTGTCTATCGTAGCTTGCCATTAGTGCTATCCCGGCATATTCTTGAGCTTCTGATTCGGATGAAGAAGTGTCGTCCCAAGTTGCTTTTAGGTTGTGTTTCTTGGGAGACTTCCTTTTGGCCTTTTTGAGTTCTGGGCAGTCTTCTCTTAGGTGTCCCTCCTTCTGACACTGGTAGCACCGTACCTTTCTTCTACCTTTTTGATTCTTTTGATTCTGCATTTTAAATTTATTAGATCTAAAATTTTTTTTAAAGTTTCTTACCATGTACGCTTCTTGATCGTCTTCGGATTCTGACTCGGGTTCATCCTTGTTGGTTGCGTTCAGCGCCATAGTTGTGTCCTTTGATATCTCTGCATATCTAGTTTCGTGTAATTCAAGTGTAGAAAACAACTCTTCTAAAGTACTTACCTCCAAGTCTTTTGAGATGTAGTAAGCATCGACGATTGATGTCCACTCCGGAGTTCTTGGAAACGCGTTGAGTGCGTAGCGTATAGTGTCCCGGTTTGTCACCTTTTCACCAAGGTTTTCGAGACCAGTAACTAGTTCTTTTACCTTTGCATGTAGACTGGCTACTTTCTCACCTTTCTCCAGATGGATGTTCATCAGTTTGTTGCGGAGGATGTCCCTTCTAGCGAGCTTTGCTTCGGACGTGCCTTCGTGGAGTTCCAAGAACTTCTCCCAAAGTTCTTTAGCAGATAAATAGTTTCCGATGCGGTTGACCTCTTGAGGCGGTAACACGGTCAGCAGGTGATGTTCCGCACGGCTGTTTACTACCGACTCATTTTGCTCATTCTTTGTCCAATCGCTCTCTTCTTTTTCTTTTCCATCTTTATCTGTTGGAGCTACAAAACCATATTTCATAATAAATCGAATTTCAAAATCTGTTTTTAGGAATACCTCCATACGACGCTTCCAGTCTGCGAAGTTCCCCTCGAATTTTGGTGGGACGATGCTTGGTCCGGCCATCGTGTTGCTTCAATCGGCGGTTAGTCCTCTTGAAGCGCGCCTTGCTCTGATACCACTTGTTGGTCCCTTTGGAGGCCGGCAAGAGGGGAGGGGTGAATTGCCCTACAAATTAAAACACGAACCTTTCTCGGATTTCAACTATATAATGAACACTTGTAATAAATAAATAAAAGAGACTAAGTAAAGAAAACAACACCGTAGTTTTACTTGGTTTGCAATCGGATTGCTAATCCAAGGAATGTAAGCGACTATCCGATTCTCCTCCGGGCGGAGTAGCCTCTTTACTGAACGTATAAGAAGAAAAGTAAAGCACACGAAGTTGATTACAAGTTCGTTGCTCTTGAATTGATTCTCGACCAAGGCTATATTTATAGTTTCTGGGCGCCGGAAGGGTTCCGGCGCCTGGGGATAAAACTTATCCTCAACGCTCGATCGAGTTTGACTCGATCTGGTCAAAACCTCATTCCGGGCGCCTTAGGTCCGCGCGCCGGACCCCAAAAGTCAACTCGTTGACTTTTTCCGTCCGGTCTGCTCCGGTTTAGCTCGTCTCGGTCCGGGTCTTCTGTTCCGGCTCCACTAGCTTGGGTGATCTCGGCCATCCGGAATAGGGCTCACCCGAACCCATGTTCCGGCCTTCTCCCCGAGCAGCCTTCCTTCCCGGTTTCTCGTCCCTCGAGCGCCGCGCACGTTCTTCTCGTCCACCGGTGTACTCTTCCGCGGACACCTCGTCCCTCGGACGCACCGAGCCCGTCGGCTCTCTCCCTTGCCGTCCTTCTCGCTAGCCGCGTCTTCCGCTCGACTTCCTGTGTTCCTAAGTTCCTGCACACTTAGACACAAGGGTTAAACAACGCAGGACCTAACTTAACTTGTTTGATCACATCAAAACACCTCGGGGTTCCAACAGTTTCTAACAGAGGTATTTCAGTTGATCCTCAGAAGATCGAGGCTGTCACCAGTTGGGAGCAGCCGAAATCAGTTCAGGAGATTCGCAGTTTTCTGGGACTAGCAGGATATTACAGACGGTTCGTCGAGGGTTTCTCGCGTATTGCTATGCCGCTGACACGCCTTACCAGGAAAGGCGTGAAGTTCATGTGGTCCGAGGAATGTGAGACCAGCTTTCAGGAGCTGAAGCGGAGATTAGTGTCGGCTCCAGTTTTGGTTTTACCTTCTGGAGAGGACGGATTTGTACTCTATACCGACACGTCTCTTCAGGGTTTGGGCGCTGTTCTGATGCAGCACGACAGGATAGTCTCCTATGCTTCTCGACAATTGAAGGAGCATGAGAAGAACTACCCAGTTCATGATTTAGAGTTAGCTGCCATCATCTTTGCTCTGAAGCTTTGGCGACATCATTTATACGGTATTACATTTGAGATTCTCACTGATCATAAGAGTCTCAAATATATTTTCACTCAGAAGGAGCTTAATCTCCGACAGAGGAGATGGATGGAGTTCCTGAAGGACTACGATTGTACCATTAGCTACCACCCGGGAAAAGCTAATGTGGTTGCCGATGCACTCAGCAGAAAGTCCAGAGGGACTTTGGCTTGCCACAGGACTTCAATCACGGACTTGATTCAGGGTTTCTCTGAGTTAGATCTTGAGGAGCAGGGACCGACAGAGCAAGGTATTCTGGTTACCATGGTTGCTCAGTCGTCGATCAGGACTAGGATCCGAGAGGCCCAGGCTGGTGATCAACATTTGCAGTTCATTAGCAGTTAGATAGCTTCTGGGCAGCAGACCGAGTTTACACGCGACGAGGAGGGTGTTATATACTTCCGAGGCAGATTATGCGTACCTCAGTCTCATTCGGTCTTACAGGAGTTACTTCAGGAGGCACACCGTTCTCGATTTGCGATCCATCCAGGTGAGACCCGTATGTATCGAGACTTGAGGCCTTCCTATTGGTGGAACGGTATGAAGAAAGACATCACGAATTTCGTAGCTAGATGTCTTGTTTGTCAGCAGGTGAAGGCTGAGCATCAGAGACCTGCAGGATTACTTCAGCGGATTCCTATTCCTGAGTGGAAGTGGGATCACATTACCATGGATTTTGTGGTAGGGTTGCCGAGGACACGACCAGGCCATGACGCGATTTGGGTAATCGTTGATCGATTAACCAAATCCGCGCACTTCTTAGCGATCCGGAGGACTGATCCTCTGGATCGATTGGCAGATCTGTATTGTCGGGAGATTATCAGACTACATGGTGTTTCGTTGAGTATCATTTCGGATAGAGATGCACGGTTCACGTCTCGTTTCTGGCAGAGTCTGCAGCAGGCCTTGGACACACAGCTCTGTTTCAGTACAACTTTCCATCCACAGATAGATGGACAGTCAGAGCGGACCATTCAGACTTTAGAGGACCTACAGAGGTCATGTGTTATGGATTTCGGAGGCAGTTGGGTGGACCATCTGCCGTTAGTAGAGTTTGCCTACAACAACAGCTTTCATTCGGCTATCCAGATGGCACCGTTTGAGGCGTTGTATGGTAGACCTTGTCGGACACCCGTCCTTTGGGATGAGGTTGGAGAGGCCCAGTTGTTGGGACCTCATAGAGTTCAGCAGGATGCAGAGTTGGTTCGTACTATCAGACGGAGGATGTCAGAGGCGCAGGACCGCCAGAAGAGTTATGCTGATCGGAGACGCAGACCACTAGAGTTCTCTGTTGGCGACCATGTATTTCTGTGAGTTTCACCCACGAAAGGGGTGAAGAGATTTGGCATCAGAGGTAAGTTAGCTCCGCGGTACATTGGCCTTTTCGAGATCTTAGAGAGGATCGGAGCGGTAACTTACCGACTGGCACTACCACCGTCCCTGTCAGGCGTTCACAATGTATTTCACGTATCGATGCTGAGGAGATACGTACATGACCCGACGCATGTGCTGGCAGATATTCCAGTTCCAGTTCAGCCTGACATTACTTATGAGGAGGTTCCGGTACGGATTCTCGACCGGAAAGAGCGTCAGTTGCAGAACAAGACTATCCGGCTGGTTAAAGTCGGATGGCAGCATCATTCGGACAAGGAGGCTACTTGGGAGCTCGAGGATACGATCCGAGCTCAATATCCCCATCTTTTCACTTGAGGTATGTGATTTAATTTACCGTTCAGCATTTTGTACTCTTTACCTGATGTTAGTATTTGCTGATGGTAGATAATGAAATTTGGAGACCAAATTTTTATTAGTGGGGGAGAATGTAAAATACCGAAAATAGGCGAATATGAATAAAGAAATTTTCCGGAATTTTTGGAAATTTTCCGGGAATTTTTCGGAGTTCGTATGGACGAGTTAACGGGGATAAAAACGGGGTCCGGGAAAGCCTGTTTTGGCTACCCCATTTAAATGAGGAAAAGTTAAATTTTTCTTAATTATTTTCCTTTATTTAATTTTCCTTTTTCCTTCATTTTTCGCCGTTTCCTCTGTTTCTTCTCCCCGAAACCGCTCGCGCCCTCTCCTTGCCCTAACCTCCTCTGCGCCGATACCAGCCGCCTCCTCCTCTTCTCCGAGGCCGATCTTCTCCCCTCTTCTCGTCTTCTTCCTCACCGAGCCCTTCTTCCCTCGGTCGCACCACTTCTCCTCCGCCTAGCCGTGCCCTAGATCGACCGCCGGCTGCAACTCACAGAGCCGACCAATTCTTCTCCTCTGCCGACGCCGACCACCTTTTGCTGACCTAGCGCCGGTTCACTAGCATCCAGTGGAGAGTCTTTCTTCCATCTCGCTACTGCCTCCACATCTTCTTCCTCACTGTGGTCACGCCTCCTGTGCCCTACCTCCGAACCTTGCCTCCTCCTCAGAGCAGAAGTGGTTCGGCAATGTGACAACAAGGTAAGATGAATAGGTTGTTGTTGCATTGTGATCTCCATTTTGATCTCATGTTTGATGTCCGACCAGTAGGGGAAAAACCTATAAGGTGTTGTTCTAAGGCCTTTTCTTAGGTCCGGTGGCCACCATCCAGCGACTACCTTTCTCCGGCAGCAACATCCCTGCTGAAAAGTAAGGTAAGGTGCTTAGGTTATTCTGGGAATTGGGGTATCTTTTGGAAATTAATTTCTTGAACCCCATTATATGATCTGGACAATGAATTTCAGGGCTTTACTTGGGTTTCTAGTAGTTTCTGGCGACTGACCTGTCTGGCTGTGATTTAACCGGAGAGGTTTAGTGTTGAGGTGAGGAATAAAGGACTTGTTTCAATTTTATTAGCGTACACAGGAATTTGATATGTTTTCTAGTTGGGTGATCATGTGAATGTCGATTAGGTTTATGTGTTTTTGGAATTAGGGTTTTCCTAATTGAATTAGGAGTTTGGTTTAGTTATTTGATACATGTTGAGTAACTAAATTATATGTGTTTAATTAGGTAGGTTAATGATTATGACTTAGGGTTTTGCCCTAAATTGTGTTGGGAATTTTATTTAGCAATTCATTTGAATTTTTAGCTAAATAAAATATCTGTGTATTGGTATTACAGGACTTTGACGCGAGACGAGTATCTCAACGTCGTATTCGGACCAGATTGGACTTTTCGATTGGAGGCGGGTACTTTTGACTTATGTCATTTGATATACATAGTAGTAAATATAACAAGTTGCATTAATTATGTTTCTTATTTGTTCCGGTTAATCACTACCTGATACTTGTTACATGATTGATTGATTGCTTGTTTTGCATCTCATGTATTCCTTACCTGTTGATACATGCTTATAGGGGTAGTGATATACCATGCTTCACCATGTTCAGGACCTAGGTTTTATACCTTCTGTGTACCTTTGATTTGATTTGACTCGTTGACCTATGATGCACTTTTATATATATATGGGTTAGGTCAGGATATTTTGTGGTTAGTGTCATGCACCATTTGCATGATTGCATGCTGTGCGATAGTCCGCTCCATTATTGTTGAGCACATCGCCAGTTACATGGATCTGCACACATCACCACTCATGGGTTAGTGGTCGATTCAGGCAGAGTGTGTTGCAGCAGGGACTCTGTTAGGCACCGTTGGTCCGCTCATGGGTAGTGTGACACAACGTGTTATCCGGCAGGGATTCCTCCCTGTCATTGTGTACTGGGAGATGAGAGCATTGCGCTCCCCCATTTATGATTTGGGGTAGGAGGATAGGTGTACTCCGATAGCATCCCGTCCACTCGGTCACTCATCAGGAGTAGTGACGACAGAGTGCACGGTTGTCACAGCCCTACCCACTCGGCCTCACTATTGTGTGAGATGATCGACTGGCGTCAGGGGTGACTAGGACGCATCATTGGCATCATATGCATGATGCATTTATTGCTTGTGTTTGTGTTTGCTGCATTTATATGCTGCATATTGTTTGGATACCTATGTTTGACATGCATACAGGATTTCCATATCACTCGGACTGTTTGTCCTTATACCCCGGTCCTGGTTAGTACAGTATTCTCCTGTTTACTTCAGTTTGCATTTACCTTTATTACATCAGGAGACTGTACGCATGATTAGTGCTAGGTGTTATTTCCTTACTTTATATATCAGTTGTATCTGCTGAGTGTTGGACTTACCCCGCCTCCATTGTTGTTATTTTTTTCAGGTTGATGCTGTCAGGAGAGAGTTCCAGTCGCTAGTCTCCTGCTGACCACGAGGGCTTAGTAATCTTTTGGTTTTCTTGTTTATTAGTCTATGTTCAGACTTATTCTGTTTTTGATACTATGGATTTTTGATACTATGGATCTGGTATGAATTTTATGTGTCGATGGATTTTATTTTGATGTGTTTTTACTACATGCCTGCCTGGACGGCAGAAGAGGTGAGTTTGTCGGATTTGAGCTTTACGAGTGTAGTGGAGTAGGGTTGATTTCGAGTCAGAGTATTATTCATTCCGTTTACTTGTCATATAAACTGCGTGGTTGTGTCAGCCAGAGGCTGAAATTGATATTAACTGCGTGGTGATGGTTTTTATTATTGTTATTATTCCAGCCGCATGTGGCTGAGGCATATAGTGTTTGTAGAAAGTTTCAGATTGTCTGCCGTACAGGGGAGATGCTGTCGAAATTTCTTCGGACAGGGACTCCTCTGGGGCGTGACAGGTACCCTCGTGGATGGCCATGTGAAGCAATTTGTTTCCTTTGGGTTGCCTTGTAGTAGTGCTGAACAGGAGGAATTGTAGAGGTTTCGGCTTGTTCTTTTGATACTTGCTTCCATGAAACTTAATTCAGAATTTGTTAGATTTGGATATGAACAAATAGTTTTAGTTTTAGTTCTTAAAGCATGTGATTTAACATAGTGCAGATTTTGTAAGTTATAGTGCAGATTTCGCAAGCAGGTAGTGCAGTTTTCTATAGAGTTTCAAGTGCAGATTTTAGTTAACATTTCAAGTGCAGAATTAAGTTAACATTCAAGTGCAGTTTTGTTAAGCTCATAGTGCAGTTTTGTTTAGCCCAATAAGCAGATTCATATTAGCTTAACATGCAGAATTTTGATTAGCATAGTATACAGTTTTATTGAGCAATCCAGTACAGTTTTATTAAGTGTTTCCATAAAATTCTGTTAAGCATTTCAGTGCAGTGTTAATAAGCATTTTAGTGCAGTTTTGTATGGGATATTCTTTTATTAAAAGTATTAATAAGTATAAGAAAGATAAAGAAAAGAAAGAAAAGGCCAAGGCCTTAAGTAGATCCCAAAGTCAAGACTTTAGGGATTTTGGCACCCAAGGTGCTTATTAAAATGCCAAGACATTTAAAGAAGAAGTAAGTAAGATAATAAGTATTTTACTTTATTTAAGAGGCTAGTACCCGACTTCCGAGGTTGTCGTTAAACAAATCCAGGTGTCCAATTCCGAGGTCTTGGCCCTGGTAGACCGAGGTCTACTCTTTTAGGATTGGTGGCTCGCTACCCCAACCTATTAGGGAACGCGCATAAGATGGTACTATGCCTGGGCCCAAGAAGAAAGTTGATTATTATTTTGAAGTATTAAAGTATAAGTTTTAAACAAGTAAAATAAAAGAATAAGTTTTTAAGCAAGTGAAATAAGATTCAGAAAGTGTTTAAAATTCAGCAAGCTTTAGTTTTCCTTATGCTAGCAGGTTATTCTGATTAGATTTACATGTTTAGCATTCTAGTATGCATTGTTCTTTTACTATTAGAAGAGCATGAGTAGTTTTACATGTTTAGCATTTTAGTTTGTTATGATTCCTTTACTATTGGATGAACATGAGTAGTCTTCAGTAAGCATTCAGTTTTAGCATGTTTCTTTTTGTTATATACATGCTTATCGAGTTTTTGTGAGATAGATAGCGCTTACTAAGCATTTTGTTTATAGATTGCATTTCCTCTTACTGCAGATAAAGGAAGACGACGAGGAGGTGCAGATGGTGTGTGATGCCAGGACTATGGAAGTCTTGGGACTTAGTTTAAGAATTTGTTAGATTAATTCTGTATATAGGTTGATAAGAAAGTGTTGGAGTAAGAAGTTGTATTTTATTTTGTTTCCGCTATTCATTACTTGCATGATTTGATTTTATTAAACCGCGTGGTGATATTATTTCTTTTGTGGGTCTGATATAAGTCCCAGCCATCTGTGGCTGATGTATATTATGTTTGTATCCTAGTTTAAGGTCACCGATATAGGGGAGATTCTGTCGAAATTTTTCGGTAGAGACTTCTCGTGATTTCGATCATACCGGTTAAGTAGAGTTAGTAGTTAAGTAACGGTCATCCTTAGAGTGTAATAGTAGTAGTAAGAAGGGTGGTCTTTACACCCAAACCTAGTTTTGGCCTTCTAAGCAACCTTCCGCTCCGGCTTCTCGTCCCTCGGAAATGTCGCGCGCCTCCTTCTCGTTTGCCCGCGTACTCTTCCGCAGCGCCTTGTTCCTCAGACGTACCGAGCCCGTCGGCTTCCTCCCGTGCCGTCCTTCTCGCTAGCTGTGTCTTTTGCTCGACTCGTTGTGCTCCTAAGCCCCTACACACTTAGACACAAGGTTAAAAATATGACAGGACCTAACTTAACTTGTTGGTCACATCAAAATAACCTTGGGATTCCAACAAAAGCAACTTATGCAGAATGCAATTGAATATCCCAACGGGGAGGTCGACTTAAGGATCTGCCGAGTTATGCTCAACAGATAACATCATCCCAACTAGATAGCTGGCCTAAAGACCGGCCGGGTTATATTCAGCAAACTACATCAGCCTAACAAGACAGCTGACTTAAAGATCGGGTGAGACATATTTAGGCAACAACATAATCTTAATAGGGCAACTGGCTTAAGGACCGACCATGTTATATTTAATAGACAACATCATCTCAATAGGATGATCGACTTAAGGACCGACCGAATCATATTCAGCAAACAATATACCGACAACTTGTCATAATAACAAGTTTGTGTAAGAGAATCTCCGTTTTAGCCCAAGGACGGGTTGACAGAGGTGCTGGGGGCGAGCGTATTCATCTTTTGCTACCAAGTTTGTGTCAGAGAATATTTTTCTAGAAACTTCTTCTGGGACCATCGTGTCTCCCATCAGCAGATCAATAATAACAACATATTCCTTCGACAACCCTAGTAATAACAGGAGCTATAAACAATAAAAGGGGTATACATATGGGAAGAATAAAAATTCCTCAGACGATTATGGTGAATTGCTTAACAAACTCTGACACATTTTGCCACCTCATGATTGCGGAGATTATGGGAGCTGGTGTATAAAAGGGGAGTCCTCTTCATGATGAAGGTACGCTCACTAACATCTGTAATTCTACTCTGACGTAGATGTTCCGACTGTTCTTCATCCATTCGTTCGGACTGGGACCGACTTGATCGTCGGAGGACCTTCGCCAGCGCATTATCTCTACAGGTCTCAAACAGGATCAAATTTGGTGTTGTCTGTGGGATCTTCACCTGAATATAAGAATCGGAGATGGAGGAAGCTGGAAAGCTCACTACTGTTACTTTGACGCAAGAGGACCTAGATCTAATCATCAACATTCGTATTAAGTTCAGTGGATAGGACTATTTGGAAAACCTCGAAGGCATGGTTACTCTAATGATGTCCAAGTGACTCACCATAACCCAGAAATTTATCCTAAGAATGCCTATTTGTTAAGCCCAAAGCTAAACTTGAATCCAACACAAAGTTAAACCAAACCCTGAAACTGAATCTAACTCATCTCACAAAAATTATAGGATTCTCTGATTGAAAACTTAGATCGGGTGAGATGACTAAAGACTTCGAATCGAATCGAACAAAACCAAATTGAATCGAACCAAATCAAACCGAATCGAATCAAACCAAATTAAATCTAATTAGATATAATTAAAATTAAATTCAACTGGAAATTCAATTTCAATTTCTTTAAAATTAAATTAAAAATTCACTTAAAGATTATGTTAAATTAAATTAACTTAAAAAGTTGTTTTAAAATTAATTTAAATTAAAAATTATTTTAAAACATATTTTAAAAATTATTTTAAAACATATTTTAAAAATTATTTTAAAAATTATTTTAAAAATTAATTTAACATAAAAATTATTTTAAAACATATTTTAAATATTATTTTAAAGAATAGTTTAACTTAAAAATTATTTTAAAACGAATTTTCAAAAATTAATTTAACTCAAAAATTCTTTTAAAACATAATTTAAAAATTAATTTACAAATTCTTTTAAAAATTATTTCAAAATTTTCTTTAAAAATTATTTCAAAAGTTATTTAAACTTTTTTTCATAAATTCCTTAAAAATCATTTCAAAAATTCTTTAAAAATTATTTCAAAACTTCTTTAAAAATTTATTTAAAAATTCTTTAAATTATTATAAAATTCTTTGAAAATTATTTCAAAATTTCTTAAAATTTGTTTCAAAAATTCTTTAAAAATAATTTTTAAAAATTCCTTAAAAATTATTTTAAAAAATTAATTAAAAATTATTTCAAAAACACTTTAAAAATTATTTTAAAACTCTTTAAAAATTATTTCAAAAATTCTTTAAATATTATTTCAAAAATTCTTTAAAAATTACTTCAAAAATTCTTTAAAAAATTAATTTTTCTTTAAAAATTATTTCAAAATTCTTTAAAAATTATTTCAAAAATTCTTTAAAAATTATTTCAAAACTTCTTTAAAAATTATTTTAAAAAATTCTTTCAAAATTATTTTAAAAAATTCATTAAAAATTATTTCAATTACACTTTAAAAATTATTTTAAAACTCTTTAAAAATTATTTCAAAAATTCTTTAAAAATTATTTCAAATATTTTCAAAAAATCAATTCAAAAATTGTTTAAAAATTATTTTACAACTCTTTTAAAATTATTTTAAAACTCTTTAAAAATTATTTTAAATATTCTTTTAAAATTCACTAAAAATTATTTCCAAAATTCTTTAAAAATTATTTTAAAACTTCATTAAAAATTATTTTAAAAAATTCTTTAAAAATTATTTCAAAAACCCATTTAAAATTATTTTAAAACTCTTTAAAAATTATTTCAAAAATTCTTTAAAAATTGTTTTAAAATTATTTCAAAAATTCTTTAAAAATTATTTCAAAACTATTAAAAATTTAATTAAAAATTATTTAAAAATTCTTTAAATATTATTTTAAAAATTCTTTTAAAAATTATTTTAAAATTATTTTAAAAATTATTTCAAAAATTATTGAAAATTTATTTTAAAACTGTTTAAAAAATTTTAAAAATTATCTTAAAAACTCTTTGAAGATTATTTTAAAAAGTTTAAAAGTTATTTTAAAAATCGTTTTTAAAACTTTAAAAATTATTTTAAAAAACATTTTAAAACTTTAAAAATGCTTTTAAAAATCATTATAAAACCTTTAAAAATTATTTAAAAAATCATTTTAAAAACTTTAAAAATTCTTTTAAAATTCATTTTAAAAATTTAAATTTTTTTAAAAAAATCATTTTCAAAACTTAAAAAATTATTTAAAAAATTCTTTTAAAAACTTTAAAAATTATTTTTAAAATTCTTTAAAAAATCATTTTAAAAACTTAAAAAATTATTTTAAAATTATTTTAAAAACTTAAAAAATTATTTAAAAATCATTTTAAAAACTTTAAAAGTTATTTTAAAAATTCTTTTTAAAAAGTTAAAAATTATTTTAAAAATTATTTCAAAAATCATTTTTAAAAATTAAAAAATTATTTTAAAAATTCTTTTATAAACTTTAAAAATTCTTTTAAAAATTATTTTAAAAATTCTTTTAGAAATTTAAAAATTATTTTAAAAATATTTTTTTAAAATCATTAAAAAAAAGAAAACTTTAAAAATTATTTTAAAAAATTTCTTTAAAAATTATTTTAAAAAATTACTTTAAAAATTATTTTAAAATTATTGTAAAAATATTTTTAAAATGATTTAAAATCATTTTAAAAATCTTTCTAAAAATCCTTTTAAAAATTCTTTTAAAAGTCCTTTGAAAAATCCTTTTAAAAATGGTATTATTATTTGAATTTTGTTTTTAAAAAAATTAACTTAAAAATTATTTTAAGAATTATTTCAAAAATTAACTTAAATTCCATTTTAAAAAGTATTATTATTTAAAAATAAATTAACCTATAAACCATTTTTAAATTAATTTAACTAAATCTTAACTTAATTTAAAATTAAAACTTAAAAATTAAAATTAACTTAAACTTGAATTAAAATTAAAATTAAAATTAAAACTAAAACTTGAAATTAATATTGAATCTTATAGTTAAAACTTAAAAGTAAAATTAAACTTAATTAAATTGGTAATAATTAAATAACTAAAATTCAATTATCTCAAACCTTACTCGAAAACTAAGTTTGACTTGATTAGTTTCTAGATTTAACCTAATCAAAAATTAACTCTACTATAAATTATTTTAAATCAAACTTAGCTTTACATTAAAACGTTAACTATTTTAATTAAATCATAATTAAAGGTTGACTTAAATTGAACCTTACTTAACTTGGTTTAAAAACTTTAATAAATTTAACTTCAAATTACTACTAACCATAAACTAAGTTAATCCTTAAAAGGAAGTAAATGAAAAGTTAAATTATAGCGAACACTTTCATTAATCAACTCAATCAATTAATATGAAATTTAAATTATTTTAATTAAATAAGTATTAAATTATTGAATCAAGTAAAAGTTAACCAATAAATTATTGATTAACTATTATTGAATTAATCACAACTTATCTTATTTAACCTTAAATTAAAGTTTAACTTATTACACATGAATCTAAAGTCAATTATTTTTAGAATAATTGATTAATCAAACTTAAGTGAACAATTATACCAAGGATATATAAATAATTATATAAATAATATAAGCATTACTAAATCCCCTAAAACACTTAGGCACAAAAATGTGTTAAATTTAACATACCCAAACCTTAATGTTAAATTAAGGGGGAGTAATAAACTCAGGGGGAGTAATAAATTCAAGGAAATATAAATTAAGGGAGAGTAATAAATTAAGAGAATATCAAATTTCGGGGGAGGTTCAAATTTTTTTAATATATTTACTTAAAAAATTATGTCAGGTTCAGAGGGAGAATTAATTGTTTTCATACTTATTTTCCCTTTATTTTGAAATTAGTTTTGGAAAATATTTTCTTAAAAATATTTTCAATGTGTTTGAAAAATCTAACTTATTTTTGCAAATCTAACTCATATAAAACTAATTTATTTTTAAGAATTAGATCCAACTTAGTTTTAAAAATGTGATTTTTCAAACATATTTTGAAAATGTAATAAAATTAGTTTTGAAATTTGGAATTTACAAACTTAAGTTTGAAAATTGGTTTTATTTAGTTTCGAACTTTAAACTTTTCAAACTTAATTTTGAAAATGTATTTATCTGTTTGGTTTTGAAATCTGAAACTTATAAACTTATGTTTGAAAAGTGTTGAAACTTAGTTTAAAAATTTTACTTTTGCAAAACTGTCTTTATAAACCTTGTGTTTAAAAAGGTATTTTTAAAAATTTACTTTTGAAAATTTGGTTAATTTTGCAAAAGTTTATCTTTAAAAATAATTTTCAAATTTAACTATTTTTGAAAAAGATAAAAAATAAAGCTTAAAATGAAATTTTCAAGAGTTATATCTTTCTAGATTAAACTCCCCTAAGTTAATTTGACTTACATTTCTAAGACATCCTTGCAATTTTTTTTATATAATTTGTTCTATGTTGACTTTTGATGAATGCCAAAGGGGGAGGGTTTGGTGGTTTAAGTTAGTTAAACAACAAAATTTAAAACAAAGTTGAAACAAAGCTAAGCTAATTTAACAACCTAATAAATGCGTGCTTTTTCTTGCATATGTTTTTCACTAACTTAACCAAGTTGTCATTTCATCAAAAAAGGGGAGATTGTTGGTACGGTTATCACTAACGGTCTAACTCAAGTTTTGATGAATGACAAAATAGGTTAAGTTAGTTTCGTCATTATCTAACACTCTGATCGAGTGTACAGGAGAAGCCCAAACAGGTCGACGGGCTCACCTGATATCTAGCACGAAGCCCAACTAAGTCGACGAGTCGACCGGATAACTAGCACGAAGTCCAAACGGGTCAACAGGCTGACCGGACGTTTGGCACGAAGTTCAGCTAGGTCAACGGGCTGACCGGATAATTGACACGAAGTCCAGACTGGTCGAAGGGTTGATCGGACGTCTGGCAGGTAAGTAAAGGTAAGTCACTGGAGGGGAGTGACTGTGAGGACGCATTCCCGGGAAGGGAACTTAGGTGCCGATCTGACTTAGAACCATTTTGAAACTCTAAGTCAAGATCTTGAATAGATTCCGCTCTCGGAGAGACGGAATCTAAGTTATACTCTACTTGTTAAACTTGAACTGTGCTAACACTTTATTTTACAGGATATATGTATTATATATTTGCCTCCAAACTAACATTTTCTTGCAGGAAGGAAGATGCTGGAAAACTGGGGTCCAGGTGCCCGGGATGGATCCGGGCGCCCGGTGGTCCGGGCGCCCAAGATGGATCCAGGTGCCCCCCGGGAGGAACCCGGGCGCCCGGAGGCAAAAACTTATCCTCAGCGTCACTTTGCCACGTGGAGCGCCCTAGTTGGCTCGACTACGTCATGCTCAGGGCGCCCAAAAGGTTTCAGGGGCCCCGAACCTCCTATATAAGGAGGGTCAAGGCTGAAGCTCTAACATAAACTCTCAATTCGATCTCTGGTGCTCCTGCGATGCTGCTGACAACGCTATGCTTTTTTATTCTTCATTTTTGTCAGTATTATTTTCTTTATTAGCATTTGTGTACTTTAAATTGTAAACATTTTTAAATTGCTAGTGAATTTCCCATCGAAAGTACCCTCGTGTGCGGGCCTTGGAGTAGGAGTCGCCAAAGGCTCCGAACCAAGTAAATTCTTGTGTTCCCTTTGGCTTGTTTACTTTTTCATTGTGCTTACTCTTTCGAAAATTTTTAAATCGCTATTCACCCCCCCCCCCCAGCCCTCTAGTGAAACTCTATGATCCAACACATATGGACCAAGAAAAACCTCAAGGGGAGTCTTCTGGAGAAGTACCTGTACATGAAAGACGAGGAGGAAAGGCTCCGACACAGTATAGCTCCCTTGAAGAAATTAGTACCCCATTTGCTCGGAAGGTGTTGGAAGATAGGCTGCCGAAGCATTATTAGGACCTGGCCATAGGGGAATACTCAGGGTCGACTGACTTTGAGGATCATCTTGTCAAATTTGAGAGCATCGCCCTCCTTCACCAATTCACTGATGGGGTGAAGTGTCGGGTATTCCTCACCACTTTCGGCGACTCTGCGCAAAGGTGGTTGAAGTGACTACCTACTAGATCTATTCGCTATTTCAAGGATTTCCACAAGGTTTTCCTTCACCACTTTGCTAGCAGTCGACAATACCAAAAGACTCCCTTGAGTCTTTTCTCACTGAAGCAGGGGCCTAAGGAATCACTGAGGTCCTATATTAAAAAATTTAACCAAGTAGTTATGGACGTTCCTTCAACCACCACCGAGATCCTGATAAGTGCCTTCTTCCAAGGGCTTGTCAATAATGATTTCTTTATCTCCTTGGTTAGACGACCTCCAAGGAATTTTGATCATTTGCTAGACCAAGCGACCGAATTCAACAATGTCGAAGAGGCATAGGTCTCTCAGAGGAAAGATACCGCTGTACAGACATTGGCTCCAGTACCCAAACATTGAGCATTACCCACTCCTCCACCTAGAGGATCCCGAGTAGCTCCTTAGCCTCATCATCAAGAACCATAACCTCAGGTCATGCAACATGTGGGGGTCGAGTAAGAAAGATATCCAGAACCTCCTCAAGAAGCTCCAAGATGGTGATGCACTCTTCATCGGTCGACCATCCATGATAGACGGGATTGCTACATGCTAGCTAATCACCAGGGTGGCAATCAAAGATTTTGTCGGCGCACTCCGTCGTCTAATCGCCACCTCAAGGACACACTGTGGAGTAGGAGCAAGCAATCTCTGAACCACGTAAAGGAATTATGTTAGCATTTGTATTCTTGCTTATCTTTATTCCTTTAATTTTTGTATTTCCACTTGCATAAACTAACACCTTGTAGAGAAGAAAGCAAATTGGGGGTGACCTAGCTATCCAACCCCCCCCCCCCCTCGGCCACCAATCTCTACAAGTGGTATCAGAGCAAGGACGCCCTTCAACGGACTAATCGTCGAGAAGAGCAATTCATCAAAATGGCCGGTTCAAGCATTCATCCACCAAAATTCGAAGGAGATTTCTCTTGGTGGAAAAAGAGAATGGAGGTATTCTTCGATACCGACTTCGACATTATGCTAATCATGAGAAGTAGTTTTGAAGTGGCCAAGGATGACCGCAATGAGACAATCGACATAACAAGATGGACCAAGAGGCAAAAGGAAGAGCATTTAGCAAACTCCAAAGCAATGCATCACCTACTAAATGTTCTTCCCCAACAAGAAGTGACTAGGATTGGAAACTACACAAGCGCCAAGGACTTGTGGGAGAAACTAGTGGAGCTTCATGAAGGGACTTCGGAAGCAAAATTGGCGAAGAGAGGTCTTCTCCGATCTCAACTCAATAACATCAAGCTTGAGAAAAGAGAAAAGGTATCAATGTTACACTCTAGAATTAATGAAATTATTAATGGACTAACAAGTGTAGGTAAGACACTCTCAAATGGTGACATGATGATGAATGCCTTCAATGCTTTCCCAAGAACCACAACTTGAAGCTCAATTGTAGATTCATTCTACATCTCGAGGGATTTAGAGAAATCTTCTTTAGATGAATTCTTCTCAACAATGGAGCTTCATGAAACTAGAATTGAAGGGTTAGATGGGGAAAGATCAAGAGGAGTAGCCCTTGTGGTAAACAAGGAAAAGGGAAAGAAGAAGAAAGCTGCATCTCCATCATCTTCCGACTCCGAAGAATCAAGCGCCTCAATGTATAGCGATCAAGAGGCGTATATGGTAAGGAAAATGAGAAGGGCATTTAAAAAGTTTTCAACTAACAAATCTCACGCTAGGAAAAGCTTAAGAAGCAAAAGTAGAACAAGGAGGGTCATTTGCTACAATTTCCAAGGTGAAGGATACATAAGAGATGATTGTCCTCTCTTGAAGAAGAAGGAAGGAAAGAAGAAGGAGAAAAAGACAAAAGAAAAAGGGAAGAAAGTCAAAAGCCTAAAAGCAACATGGGATGATCCATCATCATCGGAGGAAGAAGAGCACCATGTATCCCATTTTGCATTAATGGGAGTTGATGACATTGCCTCCACCTCATCCGAAAGAGAAGAAGGAAGGAGTTCAAGTGAAGAGTGTAATGACCCAAATTTCCACATTTTGAGTTCCAAAAATAATTCAAAAATATTTAGAAATGCTATAGGAAAATTTTAGAGATTTTTAGAAATTTTTAGAGTATTTTTATGCTATTTTTGGAGTTCGTTTGGTATTTTTACCAAGAGGAAGAAGTTTAAAAAAAAATAAAAAATAATAATAATAAATATATATGTTGAAGTCAGGTTTTGAACCCAGGACCTCGAACCCGATCCAAGTTTTTATCAAGCTCAGCCAACCAATTGGTCTACGACTTGTTTGTGAACATATATGGAGCGAGATATATATAAGTAGTAGTTAGGAACAGTAAAATAAATTGGAAATAAAAGTGCGCGGCTAAGGAATCGAAGCCGCGACCTGGGATTTGGTTAAAACCGGGCTGACCAAGTGTGCTAGCGATCATTTATTATTAAAGAAGGAGAAAAATTCCATTTAAGCTATAGTTGGAAACGAAAATAACCTTGAGTATAAGATTTAAATCCTTTTCCTAAAACCTAAAATTTTCTCTCAAAATTCCTCCTCTCGCGACGGCGCGCGCGGCGTTTCTGTTCGGGTGAAAACGAAGACGACGAAGCCGCAACTAGGGCTCATCTCCGGCGGTCGGCCAAGGACTTAATCCGAGAGGGTTCTCTACCATCGTGATCACCTTGTCGAGGAGAACAAGTGGAGGTGAAGGAGTTGCCGAAAGCTTGAGTCCTCCGCAAGCCCTAGAAGTATTGGAAGCCACCTTTTCCGGCTGTAAGTCCAAGAACACGAGGGTAAGTTGCTCACTCACCTGCGGTAAGAGTAGTTCCGAGATTTTCTGCTTTGTTGCTGTGAATTTGAGGTTTCGGATCTTAGTGTTCATGAATTCTAGAGCTTGCTGCTGTGTTGATCTTTGTAGCTTGCTTTTAGGGATTTTAATTTCTGTTGTTGACTTCTTCTTGGCTTTGTTTGCTGTCGTGAGCCCTAAAGAAAGAAGAGAAGGATTGATTGAGTTTAAGCATGAAGAACAGGAGAATTAGTTTCGAGTTTTAGTTTCCTTCTTTGTTTCGGATTGTGTTGCACAGAAATTATGGTTAGGGATTTAGCCTCTCTTTCATTCTTTCGGAACATGTAGAATTTAGGTTTGTGTTCCTTTGTTTTAATTCTGTCAAAGTATCTCAATTTGGACTCTAAAAAAAAAGGCAGGTATAAGTATATGTAGCAGTTTAATGGCATTGGGTAGCATCTTAGTTTAGATTTTTCCTGTGTTTTGGATCCAAGGTTGTTTTCTGAGTTAGTTTTAATTGCTGGACAATTGGAATTGTTGTGTTGGGTTGCTTGTGCTAGCTTAGCGTGTATTGTCTTCACGGAGAGTTACGGTTGCTGAGCAGATTGGAAGTAATGTTTTGGGTGTAAGGTGTTTTGCTCCATGTGTGGGTTTTAATTTGTGCCTAATGGAATTTCTGTTTGGGTTAACAGTATCATGCTTGATTAGTTTGGAATACATTCATCAGAATCTAAACTTGAGATGAGTTAAGCTTAGATTGGTAGTGTTCTACTATTTCTTATGTTCCTGTGGAGTTTAGATTTTCTTTGCTGAAATGCGTAATGGAGGTAAAACAAGATTAAGGTCAATGTTCTTGTGTGAAGCAATAGGATTTAAGTTCTTATATGCTCCTGTTAACTGAAATAACTATGGACTGATATAGAAAAGAATTTGTGAATACGGTTGAATTGCCATGATCAGTTATTTGTCTATAGGTTAATGCTATTGTGAGTAGTTGATCTATTAAAATTTTGATGTGGAGTCCTGATGACATTTTCGATTAGCATATAATAGATTTACAAGGTCTACATCATTATCAAATTTTAGTTGTCAAATATCAGTTAACCTCCATTCAAGTTAAGCATGGGATGCTAGATGTTAAGGTGAGAATTGGTGTTATGAATTAGCAGATCTAAATTTTTAACTATTTGGCATCATGATAACATTACAAGTTTAGTATGCAGTTTTCTGTTAATTTAATATGCAGAATTAAGCCTAAGTTGGTATGCAGATTTTTATCTAGTAGTATAGTAGTATAGTGCAGAAATTTGTGTTTACAGCAAGCATGAACGACTCTATTTAGAGCTTAGAACAACCTTTCTTTCTTTGTATTTCTGCCGGCCTGAACAGCTTTACTTGAAGCTTAAAACAGCCCTTTCAAATTGCAGGATAAGCAAGTGCAAATTCAGTTTCGAGTTAGTTTTCTTTGCTGCTGTACAAAACCCGAACTGCCTTTTATTCCAAGTATATAGTTAGATTTTTCTTTAAGCTTTTAGTTTCCCTTTGTTTTGCTATTAGGCAATGAATATAGAATGGCTTGGATTAGGTATTGGTTTATTAGGCTAATTGGAGGTTGATCCGGCAGTGATTTTTGGTTAATTATGATGAAGTAGGTAGTGTAATCCCCTTAGTGCAGAAGTGTGGATGAAAGGGTGAAGATGAGCATATGTAATATGATGTTTTGGTGAGTATCATGTATTAAGACTAAAAGATGATTTGAATTGATGTAAATGAATTTAACAGGTGAAAAGTATGTGAGTAATTTAGATGTGCAAGTAGTAAGTTCAGAGTAGAAGTTTAGTTTAGAAGATGAGGAAAGAGATTTATATGTTGATCAATATGGATTTTATACTGAGAATTCCTTTCTGACCATAAGTTTAATGGCATAATTGATGTTCAGAATTAAAGTATTTGGATGTGGCAATATCAAGGATTTCATTTGGTCTCAGCCGGTTACTAGAATCTGAAATTCTAGGTTTATAATTGTCATGTGAGAATTTTTGTGCAGATTTTTAGTTAACATTGAAATGCAGATTTTTGTTGCATTGCAGTACAGAATTTTGTTAAGCATTGTAGTGTAGGTTTGCTTTAAGTATTTAGTTTCATTAGTAGTGCAGATTTGTTAGTAGATAGTTTATGGATAGCATTATAGAGCAAGGCTTTAGATTTCCCTTAAATATGCATGATTGTGTGTTACCTAGTTGATTTCACTTATAGATGCATATGGGAAAAAATACCCTAATAGTATTTTGGGTTTAAGAAAAGTTTAAGAAAGATAAAGAAAAGAAAGAAAAAGACCAAGGTCTTAAATTGATCCTAAATTCTAGAAGTTTAGGATTAAAAGCACACTAAGTGTTTGAATAAATGCCAAGGCATTTTGTTATAAGAGAATTAAAGAATAACAAGTATAAGGAAGTTATAGTTAAGAAGAAAATAAGTATTTTACTTTTTAATGGCATGTACCGGACACAAGGTCCATTGGGTGGGCTCCTAGATCGCCCCTAGGCACAAGATCGCCTAGAAGTACCTTAGTAGTTTCGGGATTAGCTACCTTGACTCATATTAAGGATGCGCGCAAATTGGTACAATGTCGGGCCCAAGAGAAGTTGATTATTATTTTAAAGTAATAAAGTATAAGTTTTGAAACAAATGAAACAAGCTTCATTTATGCTTAGAATCAGTAAGTTTAGTTCTTTTGAGTTCTAGCATGCAGTATTAGTTTTGTTTGTTTCCTGATTTGATATTTAGCATGATTAGCTTTTCTTTGCTATTAGTTTGACATGAGTAGTTATGTTTATGCTTTATTTTCTTTTAGAGCATATAGTTTCTAGTTCTTTCTGTATACATGCATATTCATGTTTTTGTGAGTTAGATAGCGCTTACTAAGCAAATTTTGCTTATAGACTGCACTTCCTCTTACTGCAGATACAGGAAAGGAAAAGATATAGAAAGGAAGGTGACAAGGAGGTGTTCGAAGGATGTGTGGTGCCAGGACTATGGAAGCCTTGGGACTAGGAAAGAAGTTTTATTTTAGTTTCTATTGTCTTTTGCTATGTTAGAAGTATTTAAGATAGTACATGATATTTTGATGTGATTAGGACATAGTAGATGAATTGTGATATGGTGTGATGAGTTGTGGTGTTGTTTTCTTTATTTTGGATTTATTATACTGCGTGGTTGATTGATATGTGTTCCAGCCGCTTGTGGCTGAGTATATATTGCATGTATTGTTGAATATGGTCACCGGAATAGGGGAGATTCTGTCGAAATTTTTTGGTAGGGTTTCCATGTGATTTTTAATCATACCGGTTAAGTAGAGTTAGTAGTTAAGTAACGGTCATCCTTATAGAGTAGTAGTAGTAAGAAGGGTGGTCGTTACAAAGAGGAAGAAGGGAGCTTAAGTGAAGGGGGAGGTCAAACATCGGATTCGGACGTCTCAGTCAGTGGCGGATCTAGGAATTTAATCATGGAGGGGCGGCCACGATCTAAGCGCGGCAAATTTTTTTTTTGAATAGTTAATAACTTCTATGTAATTAAAAAATATTTTAAAATAACTTGGCATACTGCATACAGGAGAAAAAAGTACAATATTATGAAAAAAAACTCGTACAATAATATTAAAATATTAAAGCAATCTACTAACAAATACGTGACAATTACATTCTTCGAGACTCCATGTTCTGAAAACGCTATAAAATTGGCTCATTGTCGACAGTATTAAAAACATCTTTCTCGATATAGACTACCAAACTATCATTCATCCATTCATCTCCAATCCTGTTTCACAAATATGTTTTGACAATATTCATTGCCGAAAACACTCTTTCAATGGTTGCAGTAGCAACTGGAAGAAGTAAGGCTAGCTCAATCATCCGATAAACCAAAGGAAACACACGGTTCTTCATTGTTTCAATCATTTTCTTTGCAAGAGCTCCCAAATCTGAAATGCCTTCAAACCATTCATCTGATCTGACGTCATCAATATATGTTTCAAGCTCTTGTTCAACCAACATACGCTCACTCCAAGAAAAATCATCCGTATAAAAATGAGTCAGACGCACTAATTTTTGTACATCAAATCCAGAGAACGAGTTTCTAGGATCAAGACATGACATATAAATCAACAAATCTGTAGTTGTTTCAGAGAAACGACTATCCATCTCCTGTAGAATAATATCGATAACCTACAATTTAAAAATCAAATAACAAAAGTAAAAATTAATAAATATGTTACTGTTTAAAAGAATTTAATTGACGGTAAATAAAAAAAGAATTATAAAGTTACCTTACAAAAGATTTCAACATGGTAGTAGTGATAAAAATTAATTATTTCAATGGAATGAGTGTTACAAAACTTCTTCACATCCTCAAGTAAAATATCCCATCCAGAATCTCTCAACTTTTGCAATTTGCATTTCACATTATTGATCAAATGCATCGCATTCACAATATTTTGATCTTTCTCTTGTAGAACGATTGACAAATGATTTGTGATTGCCAATATACGTTTCATCAATAGTAGAATAAACACAAATTCATACCTCTCCATTCTTTCAACCAAAGTTCTACTTAAACCCTTAGAAGAACGATCACCATCATCAATCAAATTTTGAAGAACCTCTATAACAGATGGCCACATTTGTTCAATACGACATAAAGTTGAATGATGAGACCCCCATCGTGTATCTCCAGGTCTAGCTAGACTAGTTTCTTGGTTTAGTCCTCTACCAGAACTAATCTCTCCTCTTTCAAGAAGTTTAACTTTTCTGTCATGTTCAAGTTGTCGAAGTTTGTCGGCCCTTTTGCAAGATGATGCAGATGTGTTCACAATCGAACCAACAATCCACATGAAATCACAAACATATTGATTTGCTTGAGCAACAGCTACAACCACTAGCTGGAGTTGATGAGCAAAACAATGAACATACAATGCATACAGATTTTCTTTCATTATCAGTGACTTTAAGGCATTAAATTCTTCAGACATATTTGAAGCACCATCATATCCTTAACCCCTCAATCTCGCCACTGACAAACCATACTTAGCAAATAAAGAGTCGATTGCCTCCTTCAAACAAGCAGCTGTAGTTGTTGCAACATGAACTACAGCCATAAATCGTTCAATCACCTCTCCATGTTTGTTCACATATCTAATAACAACTGCCATTTTCTCTTTCACTGAACAGTCACGAGCCTCATCAAGTAGTAAAGTGAACCACCTATCTCCAAGATCAGCTAGAATAACATTTGTGGTCTCAACTGCACAAGAATTCACCAATTGCTTTTGAATTTTTGGGGCAATCATTTGATTATTTCCAGGTGCATTCATTCCAACAACTGCCGCAACTTATGGACACTCTGAGCTATACCATTTGAGCAATTCTAAAAAATTTCCTCTATTGGATGATGTCGAAGACTCATCATGTCCCCGAAAAGGCAATCCTTGTAACAACAAAAATCGAATTACTTATAAAATGGAAGTCAAGCGTTTGCGATAAGCAACTTCAAGCTCATGTTTCCCTGATGAAAATGAATACTCCACACTTTGTCTTTGATTCTTGAAACCCTCAAACTGTATTCTTGCCTCATTGTGCGCACTACCAACTCCACCTACATGCTCATTGAATTTTTCAATTGCTTTTTTCCAATTTATGAAACCAGATCTCGTAAACACATCATCTCCTCTAAACCCTATATTACTAGGTCTAAAAAGATAACACCAGAAACAAAAGGCTGCATCCTTTGAAACACTATACTCCAACCAATCACGGTCTTTAAACCAAACCTCTCTGAAACATCTATTGTCTTTACCCATTTTTTTTCTTGGAAAATTATGGCCTCGAGGTTGACAAGGGCCCATAGCAACATATTCTTTTCGAATACGATCTCTAGCACCAACATCATACTCTTCAATCAATTTTCATAAACCAGGATCAACAACAATTTCTACTTCACTACTCAGATTTTCAATATTTTCAGATAAAATTTACGGAGGAGGAGGAGGAGATGGTGGTGGTTGTGGTGCAGGAGTAGACTCTTCATCTGGAACACTAGACGATTCAATTGAACTCCTAGGCATCTTTGCAAAATATTTCAACATTTTCTACAAATTATAATGTATGAGAAAAAATTATCAACATAAAGTAATGTGAACGATTTAACAATAACACAAATAAATTATTTAACATCATTCATCAATAATTCTTTAAAAATAAACAAAATTAATTTAGCATAAATTATCAATATTCACAAATTACAATTAACTAATCGCTACTAAAAAAACTAATTACATATTCAGAGTTTATACAAAAAACTAAATTACAAATTATCCAACCATTAAATATGCAAAATCTAAATTTTCAATTATCCAACCATCAAATATAAAAAGCAACTAAATATTTAAACTATCAAATTTTAAATTATTAATTGCATCATATATTATAATCAAGAAATAATCAAACAATTATTAAAAAAGTAAAATAAAATAAAATCCAGTAATCCACTTACCTAAAGGCTGAAGGCTTCACCTTTAGGCTTTGCCGCTTTGCCCCTTTGATCTGCACTCGGAAGAGAAAAAAAAAACCTTTGATCGGCGCTCGGCAGAGAAAAAAAACAAAGGCCACACAAACAAGCCACTTGGGTCGGCGTCGGCAGAGAAAAAAAACAAAGCTCAAGTTTGTGACTTGTGAGCGGCGGAAACCAAAAATAGGAGAGAAACGAAATTGGTTCACAATTAAAAAAGTAATTGGACACGTCACAATTAAATTGAAAAAAAGCATTGGAAAAATATAAAAAGTAAACTTTTATATGAAAACGTGTCATGACATGAATGCATGATGACACGTGGTTCACAGTGGTCCACAATTAAAAACTTGAATGTGTCTTCGTCTCGAAACTTTGACTCTTAGTTTTCTCCGTGACTCCGCCTGGCGCTTACCGTGTTTTTTTTCCGGACTCCGGCTGCTGGCTGCTGGCTGCTGGCTGCTGGCTGCTGGCTGCTGCGAGGGAAGAAAGAAGATAGTGAGCTTGTAGCAATGGAAATCAGAACTATCCATAACAAGGTTGTTTTAAGTAAAGAGGAAGGAGAATTATCCCTGATTTTTTTTTTGGTTCCGCCGGTAAGGGGGGGCGACCGCCGACGCCACCCCCCCGGTACATCCGCCCCTGGTCTCAGTAAGTGAGGTATATAATCTTCCTCCCCATGTTTTAATTAAGATTATTAAAAGAGCAAATGAGGATTTGTTCAAGGTAAAAAGGAAAAATAAGTCTTTAAAAAATGATATTGTTTGCCTTGAAGAAAAATTAGAACCCATGTATTCTAAGGACAATGATATGCATGCTTCCTCTACAAGTTCATATGATTCATGTTTAGAAGAAGAAAATAGGAAATTAAGGGAAAAGGTAGAATATCTTACCAATGCCCTTAGAAAATTTGAAATTGGCTCAAATACCTTAAACATGATTATTGGGAGCCAAAGGGCAAGTTTTAAGAAAAATGGGTTAGGATACAATGAACCCAACAATGAAAAGACTTATCATTGTCTACTTGCTAGGGAGAAATCAAAGACAAAGACCATAGATAGGAAATGGATTCCTAAGAAGTATTTGGTTAACCCAATTAGAAAGAATTTCTATTGGGTGCCAAAGTCAATCCTTAATGGTTATAGGATTTTAGGTCAAGTCAACCATGGAAATCATAATTCAAATCCTTGAAAAATGGTTGACTTAAGACCTTAAGGGAGAGAATATTTGGTTAGCCTTGATAGAAATTCATGATCAAGTGGGCTAAGTAGAGGTTACCTTTATCTCACAATGACTTGCACTATTTTCTAACCATAAATGTGAGATGATAGGATGATATGAATAATTCACATATGCTTATGGCATTTTGATGGGTTATGGAATATATCAAATTTTTAATGATTATAGGTCAACTATGGGGAAAGAAAATATTTAATTAATGGACATCTTGCCCATAGATCATAGTTGGACATTTCAAATGTTTTGAAAACAATTTTATATTTTATTTACTGTGGTATAGTTATGTTGAAACATATGAAAACTAAGTTTCAAATTGATACATAATTACATATTGTTAAAGTGTTTGAGTTTTTATCAAAAATTAAAAAAATATGATGAATTTTCATGGAAACATATTTTTCCTTGTTAAATAACATTATAAGAAATATGTGTTCAAAATTTCATGATTTTTCAAATTTTCTAGAATTTTTTATGCATTTCTGAAGTTGGCTTCGGAAGGTTGAAATTAAGATTGGTAATGTGTCAGTCGACTGAAACAGATGACAGTCGACTAGTACCTATTTTCCATCACTGTCAAGAGCTAATTTTGGGTAATTTTATGTCCACTTTGATACCTTGGTATATGTACTTGTTTGGTACAATTTTTGATGGTGTCAAAGGGGGAGAAATGGGAAGAGTTAAGTTAGAAACCTACTTGTGTGCAAACTTGAAAATTAAGGTTGAGAGCATATGTTAAGGGAGAGCTTGGGTATTATGCTTCATATTTACATATTGCTTCTAATTTTCATGTTGTTATTAATGTCTAACTTAAACATATTGCCACACATCAAAAAAGGGGAGATTGTTGATGCAATCGACCTAGGTTTGATCGGTAAGATCATGGTTTTGATGTGTGTGTCAAAGAGTTTAAGTTAGGCTTTCATATGTGTTTGATATGTGTGTTTGAGTCTTGCAGGACTTAGTGAAACACACATGAAGAGCTTGGTGTAGCTAAGCTTGGGAAGCTCATCTTAGGGCTCGGATCCTTGAGTCAGTGAAGGATGGTGTGGAAGGCATCCGAGGGACCGTTGGACAAGGAGCAACGGAGTGGAGCCGAGGGAAGTGAACTTCAAGGCAACGTGAAGGATGACACGGAGAGGAGCCATGGACTCAGGTGCATCTGAGGGATGAAGGCCGAGGAAGAGGACTTCAAGGGAGACTCCGGAGAAGATAACTATGTGTATGTGCAGTCTTAGCAGTCAACTGCACAGTCGACTGTCTGCGAACAGAAACATTCTAATCGCTCAGCCAGCACTACCAGTCAACTGGTGTAGTCGACTGGTGCAGTCGACTGCTAGTTTTAGCAGTCGAATGGTAAATGACCGTTGGCAAACCGTTGGTGATGTAAAGTAGCTATTGGCTACCTTCAACGGTAACACCAGTCGACTGATGGTTTTGCTAGTTGACTGGTGCCGAGATGAGTTGATATGATGATCAACTCTCTCCTCTTATTTATAGGAAGCTTTGGCACTTGAAGGAGATAACTCATGCTTGTTGAATAACTCCTTAGTAATTGTCCAAAGCTTCCAAGCCGTTCTCTTCCTCCTAATCTAAGTCTTCATCTTGTAAGAGGAAAAGAGCTTTGTGAGAGGTTGTACTCCATCGAGAAGGAGTAAGCTCTAGCCGAAGATTGCCGAAGATTGATCCACCGAAGGATTAAGGGTTCGTCCACCTCAAGGACATGCCGTGGAGTAGGAGCAAGCAATCTCCGAACCACGTAAAGGAATTGTGTTAGTATTTGTATTCTTGCTTATCTTTATTCCTTTAGTTTTTGTATTTCCGCTTGCGTAAACTAACACCTTGTAGAGAAGAAAGCAAATTGGGGGTGACCTAGCTATCCAACCCCCCCTTTCTAGCCGGCCACCGATCCCTACAAAGGCTAGATATGGAGTTTCCTATTTCATTACATTTATTGATGATTTCTCTCGTTTCGATCATGTGTATTTGATTTCTCATAAATCTGAAGTATTGGATTGTTTCATTTGTTATATGAATGAAGTTAAAAATCAAATGAAATGTAAAGTTAAGACTTTACGACTAACTATGGAGGGAAATGTTTGTTTGATATGTTGAAGGCGATATGTAATGATAGAGGGATTATTAAACAGCTGACAATCCCTGGAACTCCACATCAAAATGGGGTAACTAAAAGAATAAATAGGATTTTTTTTGAAATGGTTAGGTCTATAATGGCGTAGGCTAATTTACCGATCTCCTATTTGGGAGATACATTATTAACTATGGCCTATATATTTAATAAAGTACCTTTAAAGTTAGTTCCATCTACTTCATATGAACGTTGGATAGACAGAAAATCAGATTTAAGTAATTAGAGACCTTAGGGGTAAACTGCTTATGTTCATGATAGTTCTCACAAGTATGGAAAATTGGGGCCTAGGGGTAAGAAATGTATCTTTATTAGATATCATGAGACCTCCAAAGGTTATATTTTTATAGGTGAGCAATAAGATAGAACCATATCTAAAATAAATTCAAGAGATGCAACATCTCTCGAAACAGTGTTCTTAACTAGAGGTGATGTTGATAAGAATGTTACTCTAATCGAGGAGGATAAGATATTATCAACAAGAGAGGTGTTAAAAGGGATGCCTGAGTCTAGCCAACCGAATGGGAGTGATATGTCAAGTCATGAGTTGACTTCTCAACAGTCCAACTTATGAAGAAGTGTTTGTAAAATCAAACCTAAGAGAGGTTTTGATATTGAGAATGAGGCATTGATGACACTCCTAATTGATGATGATGAACCTCTATCTATTGAAGAAGCATTAGGATGTAGAGTTAGAGAAAAGTGGAAAGCTGCAATGGATGAAGAGATGGACTCAATGAATAAGAATCATGTTTGGCATTTAGTCGATCATCCTCCGGGCTGAAGGGCTATTTTGAATAAGTGGATTCTCAAAATAAAGAGTAAAGTTGATGGATCGATTAACAGATACAAAGCTCGTTTAGTTACAAAAAAGATATACCCAAATGGAGGGTATTGACTTTAAAGAGATATTTTCTCCCGTAGTGAAATTTGTGTCAATACGAGTTATTTTGGCCTTTATGGTAAATTATGACTTAGAATTACATCAAATGGGTGTAAAAACTGCTTTCCTTAACTATGAGCTTGATGAGAAAATCTATATGGTTCAGCCAGAAGGTTTCATTACTGAAGACTAAGAGGAGAAAGTATTTAGAATTAAAAAGTCTATATATAGGCTAAAAGCCAACATCAAGACAATGGAACATAAGATTTAATGAAATCATTTTATCTTATGATTTTGAAACGATAAATGAGGATCATTGCATTTTCTTGAAAAGAGAAAAAGGAAAGTATGCTATTTTATCATTATATGTTGATGATATGCTGATCACTAGAAATGACATAGGGTATGTAAATAAAGTCAAGAAGTGGCCGTCATCATAATTTGATACAATGGATATGGGAGAAGCTGGATACTTCTTAGGGGTGAAGATCATTAGAGATCATCCTATAAGACTTTTATTGGTACCCCAAGGTGATTTTGATGTGATCAACCAAGTCAGGTTAGGTCATATTGGTGTTAACGTTGTGTCTAAGTGCGCATGAGCTTAGAAGCACAAGATGTCAAGCAAAAGACGTAGCTAGCTAGAAGGACAGCACAGGAGAGAGTAGATGGGCTTGGCACATTCAAGGAATTAGGTGCTGCGGAAGAGTAAGCGGGCGGACGAGAAGGAGGTGTGTGGCGTTTCCGGGGGACGAGAAGCTGGAGTGGAAGCTTGCTCGAAGGCCGAAAGTTGGGTTCGGGTGAGCCTTATTTCGGAAGGCCGAGATCACCCAAGTGAAGTCGAAATCGGAGCGGAAGATCTGGACCTAAGCGAGCGGAGCCGGAGCAAGAACCCGGACCAAACAAGTTAACAAGTTGTTAACTTGGGTCCGGGCTCCTGGACTGAATCCAGACGCCCAGACGGTCCGGGCGCTCGGACCTTGAATCTTATCCTGATCTCGTCAAACTAAATCCGTTGCGGTGAGGATAAAGTTTTATCTCCCTCTAGGTGCTTGGAAACCTTCCAAGCGCCCTGACCAGGGCTATAAATACAGCCTGGTCCCAGAAGCTAAATACAATTGAAAAAGAGAGAAACAACACTTGTAATCATTTACTTGTCCATTTAGTTTCATGATTGTGAGCTTTGATTACTGTAAAAGGCTTCTCCGCCCGAAGGAGATAATATTGAGTTTTTCATCATAATTGGATTAACAACCTCCCTAGTTGTAACCAAGTAAATAGTTGTGCCTCTTCTTTTTTCTATTTAGTTTGTATTTGTTGTATACAAGTGTTAATATTGGTAAAGCTATAAGTCGAGAAAGGATTTTTTTTGTTTTCTTATTCTGCAGGCTATTCACCCCCCTCTAGCCGGCCGCCCGGGATCCAACAACTTTTGGCTCTGTCACAAGAGTCATATATAAATAAGATGTTACATTATTTCAGCATGTCAAATTGCAACGTAGAACAAACACCTATTGTGAAAGATATTATTTTGAGTAAGAGTACGTGTCCCAAAAACTATAGAGGAAATAACTGAAATGACTAAAAAACTATATGTCAGTGCTATTAGTAGTTTGATGTATACTATGTCATATACACTCCTGATATCATCTATGCTGTTAACTTAGTTAGATGCTTCAGTCAAATCCAGGATCAAGACACTGAAAGGAAGTAAAAGGATATTCATATATCTGAAGGCGACAACAGATTATTGTCTCTATTTCCAAGGATCATATATGAGTCTGAAAGGTTATTCAGATGCAGATTGGGATGGGGACCTTGATGATAGAAAATCCACATCAGACTATACATTCTTGCTGAATGGTGGCACCATCTCATGGAACATCAAGAAACAAGCTTATGTAGATTTATCAACTATAAAAACTAAATATGTGATATGTTCAGTGGTTGTGCAAGAAGCAGTCTGGTTGAGAAGGTTCCTGAAGCATCTGAAGATTACTGAGGATAGTGGGAGTCCAGTAACTGTCTACTGTGATAGTCAAGCTGTAATAGGTTTTCCAAGAATCCCAAATATCACAACAAAGGCAAGTATATAGCGATAAAATATAACTTTGTGAGGGATATTGTGGCTAAAAGAAAGGTAATTCTTGAGTATATCCCTATACGTGTTATGTTTACAGATCCTTTTACTAAGCCAATGACTAGAGAGTAATTTAAAGAATATACAAAGTCTTTGAAACTTTATAGAATGTAACAACATTATAATTATAATCAGATATTGTGATTTGATTGTGTAGTTTACCATTATTTATTGAGTGTATATGATTTTGTTACATTCATATAAGATCTCGGTGAGCACGTTGGCAGGTTAAGATTATTCCACTCACATAGACAATTATCTTTGTTTGTTAGGTACAAATAGAGGAAAGACTATTACTTATAAGACAACTTACGTAGCTGTGATTAGAGACAGATCCATAAGTTAAGGTTGCCTTCATAATTGGGTCAAGATGAGATCATTTATATTGAATAATGATTGAAGTAAATAAACTCACCATTTACTAAACATGTTGAAGGGCATATTGAAATTCATATGTTGAGTTCAGCATTAGGCATTAGGTATATCTAGGTCAAAATCTGTACGATGTTAAATTTGAGGAAAACATGCACTCTTTTTAGTAAAGCTAATAATATCGTAGCATGTGATTCATACTACATGTACTATTGCGATAAAAGATAGTAGTGTTAGAGTGTACACTAAAAGCCTAACTTTCTATAAACATTTACTTTGAAATAAAGAATCACATTGATCAAATGTCTACATTTATATGCTAAGTGTAGTTGTTCAATTAATTTATATTGTAGATAACATGGTGTGCGGTGTCACATACAGAAGATCATGTTATCAATTCTTTATAAATTATAAACAGTAGCTTACGACTAAGATGGAAATGAACAAACCATTGAAATAGTCGTAGTGTAATTTGGTATTAGTTTATCTTAACCATAAAATTACACTAGTACACTCAGAGTGTATTGAGCTAGACCATTTAAGGTAAGTTCTTTTATACTGACTTAATAAAAGAACTAGACTTTTGTTATTATGGAAGTATGTGCTCTTAATCCCGATATAATAAAAAGCACGTATACTTAGTATTTATTTCTTTGACTTATCAAAGGGTGAGATTTAGCTCGATAAATCAAGAGGTCCGATAAGTTGGGAAATGATATTATTTATAGTGTGTGTTGTTGATTATAGAAGGAAACTGTGTCCTAGTAATCTAGGTTGATAATGTTCTCAAGAGAAGCTCATAAGGATTGTCATGTAAACCCTGCAGGTGGACTTAGTCCGACATGACAATATGGTTGAGTGATACTACTCTTGGAGCTAGATATTAATTAAGTGAGTTGTCAGTAATTCATTTAATTAGTGGACATTCGATATCTTAAACACAGGGAGATTAACACACTCATGATAAGAAGGAGCCCAAAATGTAATTTGGGATTGGTGTGGTAGTTCAATAATAATTCTTTAGTGGTATGAATTATTATTGATGAAATTAAGTTGGGTGTTCGGGGCGAACACAGGAAGCTTAATTTCATCGGGAGACCAAAACCAATTCCTCCTCTCGGTCCCTATCATAGCCTCTTATTTATAAAATATTATACCCACCTTCATACCCATCTTAAGGTGGCCGACCAAGCCAAGCTTGGAGCCCAAGCTAGGGCCGACCAAACCAAGGTGAGTTGGTTTCATTAGGTGGTCGGCCCTAGCTTGAACCCAAGCTTGGTGTGGCCGACCACATTAAATTAAAAAGGATTTTATTTTTTAAAAATCTTTCTTATGTGGAAGCCATGGTTTTAAAAGAGAGTTTAAAATTTAAATCTATCCTTTTATAGCTTTCTACAAAATATTAAGTGAAAGGTTTGATATCTTTCCTTATTTGTAGTTAAAAGGAAGATTTTAATTTTTGATAAAATTTTCCTTTTTTGTAACCATTCTCTTGATTTAAAAGAGAGTTTTAAAATTAAATCTTTCCTTTTATACTTTCTACAAAAGACTAAGAAAAGATTTGATATCTTTCCTTATTTGTAGATTGAAAGGAGGATTTTAATTTTAGAAAAACTTTCCTTTTGTAAATCATCCACACGTTTTAATAGAGAGATTTTAATTTATAAAAGTTTCCTTTTATGACCAACCATGAAGGGAATTTTTTAAAGAGAAATTTTTATTTAAAAATTTTCGGAAACAAATTAGGAAATTTTATTTTTGTGTTTAAAACTTTCCTTGTTTGGAGGGATTAAGGTGGCCAGCCATATAAAGTATGAAAGGGAAATTTTATTATACTTTCCTTTCATTGGCAAAGAGAATAATGAAGTTTTAATAAAACTTTCCTTATTTGCCAAGACCAAGGAATATAAAAGAGAGGGTAGAGGTGTCTCATCTCATAACAATATCTCTTCCATTGGTTCCTCTCTTCCTTGGTTGTTGGCCGGCCCCTCTCTTCCTCTCCATCTCCTATTCTTCTTCCTTGGCCGGTGACATCTTCATCTCAAGGAGTTTTTGTTGGTGGTCGGATATTGTTAGAGGAAGAAGGAGAGATAGGAGGCTTTGTTTCTAGCATCCCTTGGAGCTTGGTGGTGGTGGTCGAACCTCATCTTTTCTTGGAGATCTTGTGGTGGCCGAAACTTGTTGGAGAAGAAGGATGCTTGGGTGGTTCTCATCTCGGTAGATCGTCGCCCACACGACGTCTGAGATAAGAAGAGGAATATGATAGAAGATCAAGAGATTGTTGCTTACAAAGAAAGGTATAACTAGTAATTCTATTCCGCATCATACTAGTTTTCTTTGTATAGATTTTGAAATACCAAACACAAGAGGCATATGATTCTAGGTTTCAAATTTGTTATTCGAGTTTGTGTTTTTTCTTTTCTTTTTTGATCTTGTGATTCGATTTCTCTTGTTGGTTAAACCTAGGGTTAATATAAGGAGATTGAATATTGAATTTCTTTAAAAGGCTTTGTCAAGGAAGTGGTGGATGATCCCATAACCAAGATGGCCTAGTGCCTCTCTATGTTTAACCTCGAAGCCAATTTTAGAAATAAATATTTAATCAACTTTGTAACATGGGTGGAGTTGGATTAATAATGTTAAGCATCGTTTGCGATCCAAGTCTAAACATCTAAGAACAGATAAGTTAA
Organism: Zingiber officinale; assembly: GCF_018446385.1. Taxonomy (NCBI): domain Eukaryota; kingdom Viridiplantae; phylum Streptophyta; class Magnoliopsida; order Zingiberales; family Zingiberaceae; genus Zingiber; species Zingiber officinale. The sequence continues at coordinate 112,494,171 of NC_055994.1, forward strand.
ATTTAGAATCAATAATATTAAGTTCCGCTTGCGATTCCTAATTTAATTTCTAAAGAACACAATAGGTTATTAGGAATGGTTCAGGACTTGTACAAATTTTTGTACAGGGGAACTGGTACGATATTCTAGGTATTAACCAACAATTGGTATCAGAGCTAGGGCTTGCCTCTGTGTGTTTGGTTTTCAGTTTAATTATGCACATGTCATACATAATTTAGGAAGGATAATAGTAGGATGTGCTAACTCTGTGGTTACAGGTTTCAACTATTATAGCTTATAGATATTGTGTGTGATTGGACCCTTGGACATGCTAAGGGCATTTTTGTGTGTGCATGATTGTATGTATTAAATACAGCAGGAGCTGTATTAGTTTTAGGATTTTACATTTTTGTTTCGATCTAGATTACATGTACATTCCTTTATGGAATATAGGATCAATAAATGTAAAATTCTATTTTTGTCATGGATCGTATCCTTGCGAGTCATGGTACTTTTTGAGGACCAGAGACGCAGCGGAAAAAGAAGCAAGATGGATGCGGCGACTGGACTCGATTACGATGGCTAAAGATGGCAACAGCTAGGGTTGGCAGCACACGGAGGACAGTAATGGAAAAGACCATAATAGTAGGAAAATTATTTTTCCATATTTGTTGCTTTATTTGCTGTGATGTGTGCTTACATAGTTAAAATTCCTCACCTTAAATAACTAAGTGGGAGAGGGATTAGTAAATAAATAGTAATGCAACAAACTTACGTGTTGGCTCTGAGTGTCTCCCTCCACAACGGATGAGTTTGTTTGCGGATCACTAGATCAAACTTTCTTTATAAATGATTACTAGTTTGTAGGTGATGCATTCAAACTTGCGTGTTGGCTCTGAGTACCTCCCTCCACAATAGATGAGTTTGTTTTGAGGATCACTAGATCAAACTTCCTTTATAATTACTGGTTTGTAGGTGATGTATTCAAACTTATGTGTTGGCTATGAGTGCCTTCCTCCACAACGGATGAGTTTGATTGCGGATCACTAGATCAAACTTCCTTTATGGGTAATTATAGGAAATTATTTAGGTTTGTGTGATCTTCTCTAGGTGAAGGAGCACAATCCTATAAGTAATCAAGTAATGGTATACACTTAGGCACATCTAATAGTATCCTCCCCAACGGAGTCACTGCTATTATTTGTGTGACCAAAGGAATACCAACTATTAATTTTATTTGTCATAAAGTTAAGATGACAAGATAATAAAATTAATGGGTAAGACCCTCCTCTTACAAATGTTGAGTTTGTATACGTTCACACTAACGTGGCATGTAAAATTCACGGTGTTTTGAGGTGTTGGTAAATTTAAATAATATTGTTTGAGGAATCAATATTATTCTAAATTTAGAGTCTTGACCAAAAGTTTATTTTGTGATTCTTAGGATGACTTTCAACCCACTGGCTGTTATACCAAAAGAGAACAAACTTACTGGTCCCAACTACATAGATTGGAAAAGAAACCTGGGCATTGTCCTAACTGCTGAAGGCTATTAGTTTGTACTGTTAGAGGTCTGCTCTTATGTGCCTAATAACAATTCTAGTGAACAGGAGATTGAGTATCATAGGAAATGAGTCAAGGCAGATGAGATGGCACGGAGTTACATTTGGCTTGTGTATCAAATGTGCTGCAACATCAGCATCCGACCATGCCTATTGGCCAAGACATGATGTACAATCTCAAAGAACTCTTCGGACACTAGAATCAGGCTGATAGGCAAGACTGTATAATCTCTAGGTATTGTACTAAAAGCATGAATGAAGAAGCCGAAAGGCAAGTGATTCATTTGCAAGCAGTCTGAACATTTGTAGGCAGGTTGTCCTCGTAGGAAGAGAACAATAAAGGTATAACTTATTCTCTAGTAGTTGGAACATGATTTGTGGTGTTATCTATCGGTACTTGGCGTGTATATATGATAACCACTGATCATGTCTACAAATCATTGCAGGGGTTTCAGGAACCTTGACAATTACACGAAGGAGAAATCACTGTTTACATGGGCAATGCTACAGAAGTAGCAGCTGTTGCAGTGGGAGACGTCTACTTATCATTTGATAGGAATAAAAGTTTGGTTTTGAGAAATTGTCTTTATGTACCAACTTTTAGAAAGAATTTAATTTCAGTTTCTAAATTGTTTGTGGATGGATATTCTGTTTCTTTTGATGACAAAGTATTTATCAAGAAGAATAGGGTTATTATCTGTTCTGGTACATTAGTAGCCAATTTGTATACTTTAAATCCAATTTTTCCCACAAAGCAACAAATGGAAATTAATAACACATCTTTTAATTCTAATAAGAAAAAGGAACCTTCAGAAATGAACCAAACATATCTTTGTCATCTAAAGCTTGGTCATATTAACTTAAGTAGGATTCAAAGGCTAATAGCCGATGGACTCTTGGGTTCATTAGTGTTGGAAAACTTTCCAACTTGCAAATCTTGCTTGGAAGGTAAAATGACCAAGAGACCTTTTAAGGACAAGGGGTATAGAGCCAAAGATGTGTTAGAACTGGTTCATTCTGATTTGTGTGGTCCTATGTCTATCCAGGCAAGAGGTGGTTACAAATATTTTGTCTCTTTTATAGAAGATTATTCGAGATACGGATACATTTACTTGATGCGCAGCAAGTCTGAGTGCTTTGATAAGTTCAAAGAGTACAGGGTTGATGTGGAGAAACGTCATGGTAAAAGTATCAAGACATACGGTCTGATCGTGGTGGCGAATACCTCTTTGGAGAATTTTGGAATTACTTATCAGAGGCCGGCAAGAGGGGAGGGGTGAATTGCCCTACAAAAAATATCTAACCTTTCTCGGATATATCGACTAATTAAGAAACACTTGTAATAATAAAGAGACGAGACTAATTAAAAGAGATTAGACACAGAGGGTTTACTTGGTTTGCAATCAAGGGATTGCTAATCCAAGGAAAAGAAGGTGCAGTATCTGATGATCTCCTCTGGGCGGAGTAGCCTCTTACAGCGTTGAGAGCACAGACAGAAAAGTAAAACACTAAGAAACTGATTACAAGTTGAATTAATAAGCTGTGCAGATCAATGTTATATTTATAGCATTAGTCGGGATGCTCCGAAGGGGTTCCGGGTGCCCTGGGGAGATAAAACTTTATCCCCCAACGTTCAGATCGAGTTTGACTCGATCTGGTCAACATCTTCGGTCCGAGCACCCGGAAGGTTCCGAGCGCCCCGGGCTGTTCCGGGCGCCCGGAGCCCTAAAGTCAACAGGAATTGACTTTTTTTCCTTCTCCGGTTTAGCTCGTCTCGGTCCGGGTCTTTTCGCTCCGGTTCCGTTAGCTTGGGTGATCTCGACTATCCGGAATAGGGCTCACCCGAACCCAAGTTCTGGCTTTTTCCTCGAGCAGCCTTCCTTCCCAGTTTCTCGTCCCTTGAACGTCGCGTACGTTCTTCTCATCCACCGGTGTACTCTTCCACGGTCACCTCGTCCCTCGGACGCACCGAGCCCGTCGGCTCTCTCCCCGTGTCGTCTTTCTCATTAGCCGCATCTTCCGCTCGACTTCCTGTGTTCCTAAGTTCTTGCACACTTAGACACAAGGGTTAGACAAAACAGGACCTAACTTAACTTGTTTGATCACATCAAAACACCTTGGGGTTCCAACAATCTCTCCTTTTTTGATGTGAGCAACCCAAGTTAAGCTAGGGTAAACATATGCAATAAAAATAGTTAATTTGCAAAAAAGTCCAAAAGATTTTTCAATATTTAAAATATATATACCTCCCCCTAGACTTAACATTCTTTTCCCCCATTGATCACATAAAAATTGGGATTTCTTTTAACAAGTCTAAGGTAAATTCTAACTTAAAATAAATTGAAGTTAGAAAAAAAAATTTAAGTTTTGTAAAAATTCTAAGTAATCAAATTTTAAACACTTTCTTAACATAAATCGAAGTTTTCAAACGAAATTTTAAGGGAAAAAAAATTCTAAGTAAGAGAGTTTTGAACTTTAATTTTCTAAGTTAAAATGTACAACAGAATAGATACCTTTAAAAAAAATCTTTAAGTTAATTTTTTTTTAATTTGCAACGTAAAAATTTTCTAACTTAAAAAAAATTTCAAAGTTTTTGAAAATATGAATATTTTTTAATATATTTTCTAAAACAAATTGAATAACTCTTTAAAGCATTATTTGCAACAGAAACATTTTCTAAGTTAAACAAAATTTTCAAAACAAATGTTTAAAAACTTTAAAGCACTATTTAACTCTAACTTTAATACTTTTTCCAGAAAGTTAATTAAACATTTGATTTCAGTATTTTGGCTTCCAGGTCGTGGCGAGGCACTAGCCCTTCTTGGTTATTGGAGCAACAACCACTTCCTTAGTCAAAGCCTCATAAAGAAACTATCTGTTTAACTTTCTCGCTGAAAATGATAAGTTTAATTTTAAATTCAAGTTAAACATGTTTTCGGAACCCAATAGAGGTTCCTACCTACAGGATTAATTAAATATTTTCTGGGTATATAGGCTTTAATATTTTTCTGATTTGACTTTGATGAAACCTATAGTACCAATTTAAACCTCTATAATTTCTAAAAGTAGAAATATTTGAGTAGATAGAGTTTTTCAATTTTTCTATTTCTTCTTTTAATTTATCATTTTCAAACTTTATTTTATCAAAATCCTCTGTTAGACATGATTTTACCAAAATCCTTTTTGTTTCTAAAATTTCATTTTTTAATTTAGTATTTTCATTTTCTAATTTATACATGGATTTTGCCATAGATTTAATTCCAAAGTAAAGTTGATTAGGGGGTAAGAGGCATACCTCACTTACCATATCAGACTTGAAGTCTGAATCTCCCCCTGCTTCGCTGCTTTCATCTGAGGTCGCTCCCCCTTCATCGATGCTGGGTTCTGATGTACTTTGCCCTTCATAGCTTGCCATCAGTGCTATCCCGACATATTCTTGAATCTTGGACTCAGATGATGAACTATCGTCCCAAGTTGCTTTTAGATTCTTGTGCTTCTTGGGTATCTTGCCTTTGTCCTTCTTTAGTTCTGGGCAGTCTTCTTTTAAGTGTCCTTCCCTTTGACACTGTAGCAACACATCCTTCTTCTATTTCTTGGATTCTTTTTATTCTGCATTTCTTTAAACTTATTAGATCTAAAAAACTTTTTAAAGTTTCTTACCATATATGCTTCCTGATCCTTTTCTGAATCTGACTCGGGTTCATCCTTCTTTGTTGTGTTTAGTGCGATCATCTGCCTGAATTACTAGTGGTATAAGTAGTAATTCTATTCCGCATCATACTAGTTTTCTTTGTATAGATTTTGAAATACCAAACACAAGAGGCATATGATTCTAGGTTTCGAATTTGTGATTCAAATTTATGTTCTTTTCTTTTCTTTTTTGATCTTGTGATTCGATTGCTCTTGTTGGTTAAACCTAGGGTTACTATAAGGAGATTGAATATTGAATTTCTTTAAAAGTCTTTGTCAAGGAAGTGGTGGATGATCCCATAACCAAGATGGCCTAGTGTCTCGTTATGTTTAACCTCGAAGCCAATTTTAGAAATAAATATTTAATCAACTTTGTAACATGAGTGGAGTTGGATTAATAATGTTAAGCATCGTTTGCGATCCACGTCTAAATATCTAAGAACAGATAAGTTAATTTGGAATCAATAATGTTAAGTTCCGCTTGTGATTCCTAATTTAATTTCTAAAGAACACAATAAGTTATTAAGAATGGTTCAGGACTTGTACAAATTTTTGTACAGGGGAACCGGTATGATATTCCGGGTATCAACCAACAAGTAGGAGAATGGATCCCTATTTTTCTACTATATGAGACCTTTGAGATTATAAGTTAGTCTCAGTTTTTGCCCTTAGTGACTATTTTGCTATTTTACTTGAAATTTTAATCAGTGTTTGCTACTTTAGCATATATCCTATGACTATGGATGATTCCGTCTATAGAACATAACTGGAAAAGCGACTGATTAGAATGAATAGATTTTAGCTAAAAAGAAAGATTAAATAAATTTACATCTTTTGATGTTATTCACTGATCGACTTATTTCTGTTATGCATAGAAATGATTGTGAATATTGAATATGGAGCATGCTCTTGACATAATAGTCATGATAAGGGATTAGAGATGTTCATATTAATGTAAATGAAGATTATTTAATGTAGGTAAATAGCAAGACAGGGATATATTGAAGATAATGACTGTGTGCTATTGGGAGATTGGATGTTTCCTAGATAACGAATATGTACCGTCAGGAAAATGGTTATATGTCATGATGAGTATGTCTCTAATTCATTTGGAAGAGTGGTTAAGTAAAGTGTAATAACTTTTATTAGTATTGATCTCTCTAAGAGCGGCTATGTAAGGTGTAACAATTTTCTTAGCAACTATCACTCAATGTGCTTACTGTCGCACGAATTATTTCCTGTAAGTATGGATTAGATATTCTAATATAATCCTTGTAACTAAACCCTTATATAGTGTATGTGACTTATTTAGTCTTTGTGGCTAACTAGTCTTAATGACTTACCTTGGACGAGTAAAAGATATATGAGAAATGGGAACGTGAGCATGCCCATGTTGCCCACTTTCTTTTGGGAAAAAAGTCTCTTTTATCCCTGGGATAATTCTTATTATAAAGGGTGTATCCAAAAGTGGTTCATGGGTGTGAAGAGGAGTAGTGAACGTGAAATTCGTTTTCACGTAGAAGAAAATATCCGAGGCTACTAGATTTGATTTGTGGAATTACAGAGAATTTTTTAATTCTATGATCGCTTCTCTAACAGCAAGAAGTGTCTTCCTCCATCCAATACTTTCTCCTCTCCAAATTTTTCTACAATGAGATATGATTTATTATATTTCTATTATAATAAATTTCTATTATATTTCTATCAGAGTAAGTATATCAACTCTTTATCTTTTTTTTCCTCTCTCTCGTTTCTATTTAGTTTTTCTTTTACGATTTCCTCTCGATTGTTATGGCACGATCTCAACGAAACAGCCCAGGTAACCATACTGCTAAAAAAAATTTAATAAAAGATTTTTTCATTAAATAAATGTAAAACACAATTATTAACTCCATAATATTTATACTATTAGATGAGTTTCTGATCTGATAGTTTATTTTTATTTATCATAGATTTTCAAAATACGATTTTATCTTATTTATTGATTAACATTTTTTTTTTGAAATACTGCTATCTACTTCAAAAATTTTTGATAGTCAAACTTTCGTTAGACTTAAACAGATCATTATTGTAATTATTAAAATATAATCTCTATAATAATAATTTTTTGTATTAAATAAGTGATTAGATTAATCAATTTTATAACAATTTTAGAATCACTTTTTATGTTGCTTAAGGTTTTTGGAGAGTTTTCAGGGGACCAATAATGAATTAAATTGCTATTTAATCCCAATTAATGTTGAACCTAGGACCACGTGATACTATTCAATTATTGATGGATATATGCATGCACATGCTGTTTAATTGATTGTTTAACTAATCTTGGAGCAATTGACAATTAAAGAAAGAAAATGTTTGATAAAAAAATCTATAGCTACTACTTCTGTTTTTTATTTTTGAAAGAGGTGTTAAATCATTATCATTGTCGATTTACGTAGTCATAAATCTCTATCATATAGTACTTTTTCCCCCTTGGTTTAAAAACCATTATCAAGGCAATCAGGTCGGTTATCGCCATCCATATGCATGGATGTGAATCTTGAACTACTGCATATATATATATATATATAATTGCCACCCTGATTGATGACCTTGCCTTTTGTCATTGTCCATCTCCTCTTTTCATTGCTTGATCTCTTTCCAATGGCTAGCAACTCCTTACCAAGCTCATCAAGTCTAACCTCCTCTTGTACATCATCAATCTCATCATTAGGTGTTCAAATTCCCTAGCTACCATCTTCGTAGGTTTCTTTCACTACAGGAACACATTCATTGAGGTGGGAATGTGTCACTTCTGCCCATATGTTGTCTAACCATAAGGGTATAGTTATCTCCCTCATGTCTTGGCCATTTGCACTAATGGCTAGTAGTCACCCGTGATTTACCTTCTCCGTGTTGGCCTAGGGACGGGTTGGCGGGGGCGCTGGGGGCGAGCGAATCGCCTTTTGCCACATAAGGGTATAGTTATCATCCAGTAATAAAATATATAAATTCTAGTACTAATTGAAATCACAAAGTTAATTTTCTAGAAAGTCGTAGGTTGCAAGAGTTTCTTAGAGCTTTAGAGAGAAAAAAAAAAAAGAGAATCAAGAGACTTGAGAGAGTAGAATATAAGAGGATTGAGAGAGGGCAATCGATCAAAGAAAGGGATAAAATTGGAGGGAATGATTCTAGGACTTCAATTCCATTATGATGCTAGTTGATGTCCTAAGAATTGTTTGTCTTCCTATCTTTACGTATGTTCTTATGTAGGTGAATCAATCCTAGACTAAACCAAGATATATACCCGAATTGAATATCTTTTCGTAAGAAGACTCCCTAATGTCTACTTAAAGGACTACCCCTATCACGAGGGCTCAACAGATCTTTTAGACTAGAATTCCTCTTCACTAAAGACCACGAATTGGGACAAACCCCCTTTAAGCCCTAAAAAGGATAGCACGTCATGGTTAATCCACCTAGACTCAAGATGATAACACTAGAAATACCGCTTAAAAGGACTACCTTGTCACATAGGGCTCCATGGTTATAATCTAGGTTATCTCCTCTACAAAGCAATGAAATCACCACATTCAAAACATTCAACATCTATAAAACAGAGAAGAACATAGAACATACATGTCATGTAATAGAAAAAAAACAATTACTTAGAACAAAATGTCAATAATTACATTGTAGTTACTCTCTACATTCTAGAATTTAGAGAACTCCTTCAAGGAAATGGAAGTACAACTAAAAGACATTAAGAAAAGTATCAAACAACTCCAAAAGGAAAGAAAGGAAAAAAAGAAAGTTTAGTGAGATGACACTTATGTCTCAGAAAGGATCTCCATGCTCCAAGGATGGAAATATTATTGACGACTCTTGAAATGGAGGCTTTAGGGTTTTCACTAGAAGGAGAAACACTTCCCCAAGGAATGGAGTGGAGCCCCAAACCCAAGATCAGTCAAAGAAGTTTTCTTGACTCTTTTATACCTCCCCAAGCATTCTAGATCTACTAGATTTAATAGGCTCCGCCAAAATAGATTTTTACTCCTTAGACCTAGTTTTCTCAAGTTAGACCATAAACCAAACTTGTAGGGATTGAAGATATCTATATTTTGATAGGTTACACGCCCTATAACTTCAACCGAACCAAAAGATATGGTTATTTTAAGATTGGTCCGCTGCTTGAGTCATATTAATACGGTCATGCAGCCGAATTTGTTGGAAATACTGATTTCTGTGGAGAATGGCATGATCGTGGTAGGCACTGTAGACCCCCTTTTCACTTTTTTTTACATCTTGGTTCATCTGAGGGAACATGCTCGTGTCATAAGACACAACCAAAGCATACTCCTTTCTTCAACTCCACGTTCCAAGGAATTTATACTCCATTTTTACTTCGAAAATATGTTCTATCAATGAAAACAAGCAAAGAATAATTCTCCAAATTAAAAAAGTAAAAGTAATGAAATCACATATAAATAGGGTGTATGAATATAAATCATGCTCATAAAATGTAAGCCAATATATGGCAAACAATGCTTAGAAACATGCATAATTTACACACATCACACCTTCAAACTTAAACCTTTTCTTTTCCTCAAGAAAAACTTGTAATCTAGATATTTATGTGTAAATAATGCATTATAATCTCTAATGAATTAGTTTAGTTCCATTATGTAGTATCACTAATGAGCACAATAATAAAATTATTTGAGTGTGGCCTAATTAGAAATTCTCCATGCTGATACAATGAGTGACTCAACTTTTTATAATTTTAACTTTCAATTCTAGTCAAATCGTCATCTAACCATATTTTTAATGCTTCCGATAATAAACTCTTACCTACCACACGCAAGGTTCGTCCCCTTCAAAAGTGCTTTGCACCATCTACAAAATGTCTCATAGGAATACTCGATATCAAGAGAAAAGTGATAGATATTTCTCATATAGCCTAATTCAGTCTCAAAGTATCTTATGAATTTCCATCCATGATAACTATTTTATTTATTTATTATTCTTTTTTTTCTTATTATGTACCAGGCCTTGCATAACTTTTTTTTTATTTTTTAATTTTTCTAGGATTTTGATTTTTTTCATTGAGTACCATGATTCGAGTTTATCTAGTAATTAAAATATAATTGAGGTGTCACATAGGAAACAAAAGTACTAGTCCAATTCTATAAATCATAACTATTTTCAGAAATCTCTATCATTGAAGCCAAGCATAGTATGAAGAGATCCTAAAATTAGGCTCACACTCAAACTATTCTGATAAAAATATTGTTCACTTTATGCTACTATGGATAGGAAAAAATAGATCACAAGACATACTAGCAAACTTAATCAAAACAACATAAATATCTAGAACCAATGTGCTAGCATTTTGCTATGAGGAATAAACAAAAATTACATGATAAATGATGAAACTAGAAAATTATATGATGTAAAAAAAACATGACAAACCAACTATGTTAACAAAGCATTCTAACAACCAAAGCATCCCCTAGACTTGAATCTTTCATTTTCCCAATGAAAAAAAAATCTAATATGAAGGAGGTTTAAAGTGAGGGGAGTTACCAAGTTATACGTGTCAAATGTATAAGTCATTCATATTGTGAAGTCACCCCTCTATCTGGTATTCACACTCCTTATAATCTTTGAATACTGTAAAAAGAATATTAGACAAGAAAAATAATCAAGTAGGGAGTTAGCGTTCAAGAAAAGAGAAGAGAGAGAGAGAGCAAGAGATTGCTCAAGGTTGGAGAGGAAGAGAAGAGGAAAAGGTTTGCAGGAGAGGAGAGAAGGAAACAAGAGAAGGAAAACTCCTCTCTTGAAGCACTGGACCGAGCTTAAAGAAGAAAGGGTGAGGAGGAAGTGGGAAGGGGCTTTGTAGATGTGAGAAGGAGGAGGAAGGAGAGATCTAAGGCTTCAGAAAGAACTTGAAAGCACTAGATCTTGGTTTTGGGAAAATTGGAAGAAGAGTTTGGTTGGGGATGAAGAGGTGGTGCACTAGTGTATTGGTGAAAAACATGCACGTGCATGGGTTTAAAAATCCTATATCATCACAACAGCCATGCTAGGAGGGGCACGACTGTGTCAACCTTATGTGGTCATTCTTTTAACATGGGGCTGGAGACACAGTCGTGTCCTAGTGACACAACATGTTCTTGCTCTCGGCCAGATTTAGCGCGACCGTGCTAGGTTGGCACATCCGTGTTAGTAGGCACAGAAGCCTTCTATGGTGGCAAGTACAGTCGTGTGCTTTTCCACAGTGAACAGAATGCCGCTTTTCTTTCTCCCATGCCTATGGTATTTGTTGTAGCCAATTCTTGGGTGCCCCAAGCCTTAAAAACAAATGAAAATGTAATAAAATTATAGACAAACAAAAGAAATCTAAAATGAAAAAGTAAATGAAAACTTAGGTTGTCTTACAAAAAGTGCTTGTTTATGATCATAAGCTCGACCCCTGTCAATCATGCAGAGAAGACATAAAAGTAAAGAAAAGAAAAAAAGAAATCTAGATTAACCAAATTGTTATCCAACCAATATCAATTGGCACAACCCCCGGCAACAATGTCAAAAATTTATTGTCTAATTACAAGTGTACGATTGTCGTCAAGTAATAAAAGATATCGATCCTACAAGGACTGTGAATCAAGTACTAATTGGAATTACAAAGTAGGTTATCTAGAAAGGCATAGATTGCAAGAGTTCGTGAGAGCTTAAGAAAGAGAAAAAAAGAGAGAGAATCGAGAGAGAGTTGAGAGAATTGAGAGAGTAGAACTGAGGAGGATTGATTCTAGGACTTCGGTTCCATTACGATGCTAGTTGACGTCCTAAGAATTGTTTGTCTTCCTATCTCTATGTATGTTTTTATTATTGTGTTTAAAAGAATTTACATATTTTCACAATAGTATGATATTGTCCACTTTGGACCTAAGCTCTCATAGTTTTATTTTTAGGCTCTACCCAAAAGGTTTCATACCAAAGAAGATATCTTCATCCTTTTTAAACCCATGATCATTTTTATGTCTTTTCAATGTGGGACTTTGATTGTATTCTCAACAATTCTCCCTTCAAATAAAAAACCATCATTACTCTCATAGTGTAGGCCTTCTCGCAAGTATCCGATCATTTTGACTTATTTCGGGCCTCCCCGCATGTATCCAGTCACTTTTGACCTACTCTAGGCCCGCAAGCATCTAGTCACTCTTGACCTACTCCCGGCCTCCCCACAAGCATCTGGTCACTCTTGACCTGCTCCGGGCCTCCCTATAATCATCTAGTCACTCTTGACTTGGTACGAGCCTCCCCTAAACTTTGTTCAAGGTCATCCCACATGGCATCCAGTCTAGATCATGGCTCGGGGTACTATTTGTTGTGCCCAAAAGAATTCGCATAGTTCCATAATGGTATGATATTATCCATTTAGGCCTAAACCCTCATGATTTTATTTTTGGCCTCTACCCAAAAAGTCTCAAACCAATGAAGATATCTTCATCCTTTATAAACTTATGATCATTTTCATATCTTTGCAATGTGTGGATTTGATTGTATTCCCGACACTTATGTGGGTGCATCAATCTAAAGACTAAATTTAATGTCTCTTCGTAAGAAGACACCCTAGTGTCCGCTTAAAGGACTACTCCTGTCAAGAGAGTTCCACGGATCTTTAAGACTAGAATTCCTCCTCACTCAAGACCACAAATTTGGATAAACTCCCTTATGCCCTAAGAATGATAGCACCTCATGGTTAATCCACCTAGATTCAAGACGATAACACTAGAAAGGCTGCTTAAAAGGATAACCCTTGCCACATAGGGTTCCACAGTCACAATCTAGGTTATCCTCTCTACAAAAAGATGAAATTACCACATCCAAAATATTCAACATCCATAAAACAGAGAAGAACATAGAACACACATGTCAGGCAATAGAAAATAGACAATTACTTAGGATAAAATGTCAACAATCGTATCGTAGTTACTCCATATATCCTAGAATTCGAAGAACCCCTCTATAGAAATGGAGGTATGACCAAAATACATTAAGTAAAGCATCAAACAACTCTAAATGGAAAGAAAGGAGAAGAGAAAGCTTAATAAGATGGTGTTGATGTCTCCGAAAGGATCTCCATACTCCAAGGGTAAATGGATCATTGACGACTCTTGAAATGGAGGCTTTAGGCTTTCCCCTAGAAGGGGAAACCATTCTCTGAGGAAGGTGGTGAAGCCCCAAACCCAAGATGAGAGGATTTTCTTAACCCTTTTATACCTCCCCAAGCATTCTAGATCTGCTAGATTTATTGGGCTCCACCAAAATGAATTTTTCATTGCTTAGATAAGGTTTTCTCGAGTTGGACCCTGAACCAAACTTATAGGGATTGAAGTTATCTCCATTTTGATAAGTCACACACCCTGTAACTCCAACTAAACCAAAAGTTATGACTATTATTGTTCTACTGCTTGAGTTATATTGACATGGTCGCGCTAGAGAGGCACGACCACGTTATTTGAATTTGCAAGAAATGCTACTTTCTGTGGAGGACTTATTGAGAATGAGTATGTCTAGATCACATTTCATAGCATTCTTGTACTATATATTCACATTTAATTTATATCGTTGATGATATTAGTATTGTGATTACTGTTCAATCTTGTTACAATTATAGTAGCTATGACTTCTTTAGTCTTGTACTAATTGATTTAATGGACTAAATTGTTTAAAGGGGTATTTAACCCATAATGTTTTGGCATATTGAGATCAACTAAGGAGTTGTGTGGTGTTGTCACGCCCCAGAGGAGACACTGTCCGAAGAAATTTCGGCAGCACCTCCCCTGTACGGGTGACAATCTGAAGCATTTCTAAAGGCATAATATACATCAGCCACAGGCGGTTGGAATATACACACAACCACGCAGTTATATATATATCATCAGCCTACACGGCTGAAACAAAACCAATACAAGCTCATACAAAACCAAATGAAACACTGCTAGCCGGCTAGGCTTACACTACACAACCAAAACAACACTCCGAACATAAAACCGGAATACAATGCTAAGTACACAAATACATATACCAAAAATAACAATAAACAAAGGCAGAGACAGGTCTTCTGATGTGACGTGGGGACCGGCAGCCAGGATACTCCAAGCGTCTCCATAAATAACCTAGTGCCTGAAAAAGATAGTGTCCACGGGGGTGAGTTCAACAACTCAGCAGATACCTAGTTGACATGTATAGTAAACTATAACAAATAGTAATAACTATGGAGTACAGTCTCCTGAACAAAAGAAGGTAATGCATAATAAAAAAGGCTGAAGAGTACTATACTCACCAGGGCCACCTATCAGAATAATCAGGTCGTCAGACCGGAAGTGTCATAAATCCTGTATGCATGTCAAACATATGCATCCATCCAAATGCAGCATATAAGTGCAGCAAACACAAGCAGTAAATGCATAAATGTGTATGATGTCAATGATGCGTCCTGGTCACCCCTGACGCCAGTCAGTCATCTCACACACAATGGTGAGACCGAGTGGGTAGGGTTGTGACAACCGTGCACTCTACCATCACCATACCTGATGAGTGACTGAGTGGATGAGATGCTGTCGAAGTACTCCTGTCCTTTGACCCCAAATCATAAATGGGGGAGCTCAATGCTCTCATCTCCCAGTACACGATGACGGGGAAGTATATCTGCCGGCTACCACGCCGAGTCACCTGACCAACAGAGCCAAATAGAGTCCACCGTCTGCCGGCTACCACGCTGCTACACTAAATGCCAACGGAGCCAAACAGAGCGGAACTGTCTGCCGGCTACCACGCTGAGTCCTCAGACCAACGGAACCAAACAGCAGAACCGCCACACACCTGTTTGATATACCACTAACCCATGAGTGGTGGTGTGTGCAGTACATGTAACTGGCGATGTGCTCAACCATAGTGGAGCCGACAATCGCGCAGCATGCAATCATGATGCATGACACTAAGCATGGCAATAAACTGATCAGCATAACCATATCCATATATATAAAATAAGTACCGTAATATCGATGGTCAAATACGAAGATCTAAAGTACACAGGTCAGATAGGATATCAAAAACCTAGGTCCTGAACATGACAAGCATGGTATGTCACTACCTCTCTGAGCATATATATATATAATCATGTGGGTACTAGCATAAAATGCATATCAGGTGAGCAAACAAACATGTAACAGATCAGGTAGTGACCAACCGAAACAAAAACGAACATAATCGTTACTATAGGTTATAACCTACTAAACATATCAACATGACTTAATCAAGATAAGTCAAGGTACCTGCCTCAAATAGCAGGTCCAATCCAGTCAAATCCAACGTCTCGTCTCGAATCAATGTCCTGTATCAATCAATGTGTATATTTTATTTAGCTAAATTCAAATAAGTAGCTAAATAAAATCTCTAACACTGAATTAGGGCAAAAACCCTAGTCAACACATAAATATAAACCTAATTCACACTCGACAACTAATTACAACCTCCAATTCAAACCTACACATAATCATGTAATTAGATCATACCTAAATCAATCCATTATCCACTACAACACGTAGCCAAATTCCTACAACATACCTCAAACTCACAGCCATAAACAAGGTGGGCCGCCGGAAATCCACCTCACTGCCCTAAAGCTTCTATCGATAACCACCTAAGGAACAACAAAACATCCATTCCTCTTAGAATCAGTCCAAACAACTGAATTACAACAAGAAAACTTCTGATACCCGAACCTTACCTCAATTCACAGCCGCTGTGGCTACTGAAATAAAGTGAGCTGCTAGATGAAGGTTGTTTGCTGCTGGAAAAATGTGACCGAAGCAAACCAGTGTGGCTGTTGATCCCTAAAGCAAATCCAGCACTCGATAATTCATAGCAAACAAAGATTCATTGATGAAATCGATAATCAGGGTTGGATGAAACTACTAACCTCCAAATCAAATCCCCTTAGGTGTCGAGGAATCCACGATTCTGTCAGGGTGGATTGTGGCATTCTGTGGCAAGAAAAAGAGAGGAAGGAACGATGACTAACCAAGGCTAGTGCATGAATCCTTTCTCTTGGCCGAAGTCCAGCCCATACCGAGGCTACACTCTAATAGGGAAGAAGGGGCGACGATGAATCAAGCTAGGGCTCGGGTGGCGGTTGTGCTGCCAAGTCGCAGCAAAGGGGCAGCCATCTGCCGGCGCTAGGGCAGAGAAGAGATTCTGGCCGAAACAAAGGAGATAAATCCAAGAGAAAAGGGTAAAGCTCCGGCGTCCAGTGGATGATGATCGGCGGCCGGCTGGCTTGGTGTCGCACGAGAGGGGCGGCGGTGTGCAGCGGTAGAGAGGCTAGGGCAGAGATCCGTGATGCTACTCGGAATGGATGAGGAGGAAGAATCAGGAGAAGAGCTCGGTGAGGAAAAGGGGAGGAGAAACCGCTCAATTGCGGTTAGGGCTTGGGTTCGGCGGGGAAGAAAAGAGAAGGCGCGGGTTTGGGGGAAGAGACGGCGATGGAGAAGAAAGAAATAAGGAAAAAGAAAGAAAATTTAAAAAAAAAATCAAACATTTCCTCATTTAAATGGGGTAACTCAAACATGCTTTCCAGGTGACTAATTTTTTTCCCCCCCGTAAACTCGTCCGTATGAGCTCCGAAAAATTCCCGAAAAATTTCTAAAATTCCGGAAAATTCCCTTATTATTATTTTCTATTTTCCGGTATTTTACATTCTCCCCCACTAATAAAAATTTGATTCCCAAATTTCGTTATCTACCATTAGCAAGTACTAACAACAGATATAAAGTATAATTGTTGAACGATAAAATTAAATCACATACCTCAAGTGAAAAGATGGGGATATTGAGCTCGGATCGTATCCTCGAGCTCCCAAGTAGCCTCCTCATCCGAATGATACTACCATCCGACTTAACCAGCCGTATGGTCTTGTTCCGCAACTGACGCTCTTTTCGGTCTAGAATTCGTACCAGAACCTCGTAGGTGGCGTCAGGCTGAAGGGAAACTGGTATATCAGACAACACATGAGATGAGTCTGCTATGTATCTCCTCAACATAGATACAAGACATACGTCGTGAACGCCTGCCTGGGATGGTGGTAGTGCCAACCGATAGGCTACTGCTCCAATCCTCTCCAGGATCTGGAAAGGGCCAATGTATCGCGGAGCCAGCTCACCGATAAGGCCGAAACTCTTCACCCTTTTCGTGGGTGAAACTCGCAGTAAAATATGGTAACTTGCAGAGAACTCTAAGAGTCTGCGTCTCCGATCTACATAACTCTTCTGGCGGTCCTGCGCCTCTCACATCCTCCGTCTGATAGTACAGACCAAGTCTGCTTCATGCCGAGCTCAATAAGGTCCCAACAATTGGGCCTCCCCAACCTCATCCCAGAGGGTGGGTGTCCGACAAGGCCTACCATACAACGCTTCAAACGGTGCCATCTGGATAGCCAAATGTAAACCGTTGTTGTAGGCGAATTCTACCAATGGCAAATGGTCCTCCCAACTGCCCCTAAAATCCAATACACAAGACCTCAGCAAATCCTCTAGAGTCTGAATGGTCCGCTCTAACGGTCCATCTGTCTGCGGACAGAAAGTTGTACCGAAACAGAGCTGCGTGCCCAAGGGCCTGCTGCAGACTCTGTCAACAACGAGACATGAACCGGGGGTCTCTATCCGTAATAATAGTCAACGAGACACCACGTGATTTGATGATCTCCCGGCAAAACAGATCTACCAATCGATCCAGGAATCAGTCTTCCGGATCACTAACGAGTGCGCGGATTTGGTTAATCGATCAACGATTACCCAAATCGCGTCATGGCCTCGTCGTGTCCTCGGCAAACCCACCACAAAGTTCATGGTAATGTGTTCCCATTTCCACTCGGAAATAGGAATCCGCTGAAGTAATCCGACTGTCTCTGTTCATTCTTCGTCTGCTGACAAATAAGACATCTAGCTACAAAATCCGCGATATCTTCCTTCCTGTCGTTCCACCAATAGAAACACCTCAAATTTTGGTACATACGGGTATCGCCTGGGTGGATCGCAAATCGAGAGTGATGAATCTCCTGAAGTAGCTCCTGTAAGACCGGATGAGACTGAGGTACGCACAATCTGCCTCGGGAGTATATAATATCCTCCTCGTCTCGGGTGAACTCGGTCTGCTGCCCGGAAGCTATCTGGCTGCAAATAAATTACAAATACTGATCAACAGCCTAGGGCTCTCGTATCCTCGTCCTGATCAACGACTGAGCAACCATGGTAACCAGAGTACCCTGCTCTGTCTGTCCTTACCCCTCAAGGCCCAACTCGGAGAAACCTTGAATCAAGTCTGTGACCACAACTCGGTGGCAAGCTAAAGTCCCTCTGGACTTCCTGCTAAGTGCATCGGCAACCACATTAGCTTTCCCCGGGTGATAGCTAATGGTACAATCATAATCCTTCAGGAACTCCATCCATCTCCTCTGTCGGAGATTAAGTTCCTTCTAAGTAAACAGATATTTGAGACTCTTATGGTCAGTGAGAATCTCAAATGTAACGCCATATAAATAATGTCGCTAAATCTTCATGGCAAAAATAATGGCGACTAGCTCCAGATCATGTACAGGGTAGTTCTTCTTATTCTCCTTCAATCGACGAGAAGCATAGGAGACTACTCTATCGTGCTGCATCAGAACAACGCTCAAACCCTGAATAGATGCGTCGGTGTAGAGGACATATCCGTCCTCTCCAGAAAGTAAAACCAAAATCGGAGCAACACTAGTCTCCGCTTCGGCTCCTAGAAGCTGGTCTTGCAATCCTCAGTCCAAGTAAACTTCACGCCTTTTCTGGTCAGGCGTGTAAGTAGCATAGCAATCCATGAGAAACCCTCAACGTATCTCCGGAAATATCGGGCCAAATAAAGGAAGTTGCGAGCCTCTTCTATAGACTCCGTCTACTCCCAACGGTAACAACCTCGATCTCCTATGGAACCACGGTATACTCCTACTGGTGACCGTGTGTCTCAAACATCTCACAGAAGACAATCAAAATACGCACTACTGATCTTCACATCTAGACGTTTCCATCGAAACATCTCTAGAACTATGCAAAGGTGGTGTGCGTGATACCCCTCAGATCAGGAATAAAACACCACGTCATCAATAACGATAACAAATTCTGATCCAATTATCCTAGGGATACCCAAATCATCTAGTCCATGAAAACATCTAAGGCTCCGCAAGTCATAATGGTAAAACCAATACACAAAATGTCCGTATCACAGACATTCCCAATCCATAAGATCCTCGACAATAAACAGATCTGATCACCAACGATATAAATCACCAAAAAATAAATCCTCCAGTGTGAGAGCAACGCTCCATCACACGAAATACCACATATGTGGGAGCAACGCTCTACCACAAACAATCTGTAATATGTGGGATAATCCGAAATATGTATCTACAATAAATATGGGAGCAATGCTCCGCTACAAGCAATCCGCAATATGTGGGAGCAACACTCCACCACAGAACAATCCCTAAATATGTGGGAATCCAGAATATGTGGAAGCTACACTCTACCACAAACGATCCATAACATGTGGGAGCTACGCTCTACCACAACAATACATAAGTGCCCAAAGCATCTAACTATCTAGCTAGAGACTGCACGAGATCTCTCTATCACAGATCACTGTGGGTAGCCTAGGGTATAACCACCCAGTAAGCAAATCAAATCCATAGTCAACTCTATCATCCTCCTAGTGGGTCAGTCACCCACTAATGGGAGAATTAGTTGACAAGGTAAAACAACCAATATCATAATGTAGACATTTAACATTCTACATTTAACATAGGTAGAATCATCATGATGCTACCAACCATACATCCGACACACATGCATACACAACATATATATGATCGACATAATCCTCAAATTAGTACACACCAAAATACTCACATCATAGGTATAAATCACCGTGATACCTCAAACAATGTATACCGAACCCGTGTGCATATATCATCGTAGGTAAAATTAACAATACCCCTCAAACAACACTCACATGACAAATATACACATATGCCAAGAGTATAATCAACATATACTTCTAATAAGACATACTAAAACCCAGGTACATTCACAAATCACACATAATCAACAAGATACCTCAGATACCACACCAAACACATATG
This sequence comes from Zingiber officinale, assembly GCF_018446385.1. NCBI lineage: Eukaryota > Viridiplantae > Streptophyta > Magnoliopsida > Zingiberales > Zingiberaceae > Zingiber > Zingiber officinale. Next base: position 112,514,610 of record NC_055994.1, read on the forward strand.
TACATATCACAACACCGATGTAGTCGACAAGATACTTCCAACATGACACTCACACCCATGTGCACATACCACGACACAGATTTAAATCGATAAGATACCTCCAATATGTCAATCAGGCACGTACAACTAACTAAATAGCTATAATCCACAAGGAACCTACAATAACCATATCTAGATGGGAATACCCACACTATCCACAAATGAACTATCCATCATAGAACTCCTTCATCACATAATAATCAAGTGTATAAACTACACAGGTATGTAAAATCAACATATTTAATCCAATCAACCTGATATTCCATATGCTACCTTCTATGTTATCCAACTTGGTGCATACAGACTAAAATAAAAGTCTACATGGAATAGGATACATCGATCCTCTATAAACTGACCAAACCGATAATGGTATACGGCTAATTCAGTCTTTTCCACGACAGTATGAGTCATGTACTCAAATGTGCTCTAGATACCAACCTAAGCACAAATAACCCAAAGATTCGAACCTCTAAAATAGAGTATGACTGTCCTCTACTGATCAAACCAACAAAACTAAATCAGTCATCTACAATCTGATCAAGATTACATTAATCCCCTTCAAGTAACTATGGTACATCAAACTCCTACTGACCAATCTAACAAGAGTAGATCAATTATCTACTAATGAAATTAACTAAAATAAAATGGTATACTACTGGCTAAGTCAACATGAATATGTAGATACTATCCACTACACAGCTAATAATAACAGAGGCTGGTATGCGCCTCGATCTTCTAACCAAGTAATAGTAACATAAGCTAAAACTACGGGTGATATGATATGAAAAATTACCGGAGACTATAACCCTTGATCTCTATTAAGGTCTACCATAATCAGTGGTTTACCTAATACATAAAATATATGCTATATCCACTAGACAGGTACTAATAAAGAATACTAATACATGTCATAAACTATAATAGTGAACAGGGCATATACTAACCAAAAAGGTAGGATAACATATACCAACATACCTCCTATAGCTTGGAGATGTCCTGCTGCTGCTAGGTCCCAAAATCCGAAAAGTCACATCGAGAAGACCAAAACACGAAATCCAAAACACGAGATATAAAACTCGCACCGTACTCTGATACCAAATAAATTGGTATAGATAAATCTCGGAAATCCAGAATACATAGCAAGTATCGTAAACCTGCTCTGATACCACTAAATTGTCACGCCCTAGAGGAGACCCTGTCCGAAGAAATTTCGGCAACACCTCCCCTGTACGGGTGACAATCTGAAGCATTTCTACAGGCATAATATACATCAGCCAAAAGCGGCTGAAATAAACACACAACCACGCAGTTATATATATATCATCAGCCTACACGGCTGAAACAAAACCAATACAGCGGATAAACATAAAATACAAGCCCATACAAAACCAAATGAAACACTGCTAGCCGGCTAGGCTTACACTACACAACCAAAACAACACTCCGAACACAAAACCGGAATACAATGCTAAGTACACAAATACATATACCAAAAATAACAATAAACAAAGGCAGAGACAGGTCTTCTGATGTGACGTGGGGACCGACAGCCAGGATACTCCAAGCGTCTCCATAAATAACCTAGTACCTGAAAAAGATAGTGTCCACGGGGGTGAGTTCAACAACTCAGCAGATACCTAGTTGACATGTATAGTAAACTATAACAAATAGTAATAACTATGGAGTACAGTCTCCTGAACAAAAGAAGGTAAGGCATAATAGAAAAGGCTGAAGAGTACTGTACTCACTAGGGCCACCTATCAGAATAATCAGGTAGTCAGACCGGAAGTGTCATAAATCCTGTATGCATGTTAAACATATGCATCCATCCAAATGCAGCATATAAGTGCAGCAAACACAAGCAGTAAATGCATAAATGTGTATGATGCCAATGATGCGTCCTGGTCACCCCTGACGCCAGTCAATCATCTCACACACAATGGTGAGACCGAGTGGGTAGGGTTGTGACAACCGTGCACTCTACCATCACCATACCTGATGAGTGACTGAGTGGACGAGATGCTGTCGAAGTACTCCTGTCCTCTGACCCCAAATCATAAATGGGGGAGCTCAATGCTCTCATCTCCCGGTACACGATGACAGGGAGGTATATCTGCCGGCTACCACGCCGAGTCACCTGACCAACGGAGCCAAACAGAGTCCACCGTCTGCCGGCTACCACGCTGCTACACTAAATGCCAGCGGAGCCAAACAGAGCGGAACTGTCTGTCGGCTACCACGCTGAGACCTCAGACCAACGGAGCCAAACAGCAGAACCGCCACACACCTGTCTGATATACCACTAACCCATGAGTCGTGGTGTGTGCGGTACATGTAACTGGCGATGTGCTCAACCATAGTGGAGCCGACAATCGCGCAGCATGCAATCATGATGCATGACACTAAGCATGACAATAAACTGATCAGCATAACCATATCCATATATATAAAATAAGTACCGTAATATCAATGGTCAAATACGAAGATCTAAAGTATACAGGTCAGATAGGATATCAAAAACCTAGGTCCTGAACATGACAAGCATGGTATGTCACTACCTCTCTGAGCATATATATATATAATCATGTGGGTACTAGCATAAAATGCATATCAGGTGAGCAAACAAACATGTAACAGATCAGGTAGTGACCAATCGAAACAAAAACGAACATAATCGTTACTATAGGTTATAACCTACTAAACATATCAACATGACTTAATCAAGATAAGTCAAGGTACCCGCCTCAAACAGCTGGTCCAATCCAGTCAAATCCAACGTCTCGTCTCGAATCAAAGTCCTGTATCAATCAATGTGTATATTTTATTTAGCTAAATTCAAATAAGTAGCTAAATAAAATCTCTAACACTGAATTAGGGCAAAAACCCTAGTCAACACATAAATATAAACCTAATTCACACTCGACAACTAATTACAACCTCCAATTCAAACCTACACATAATCATGTAATTAGATCATACCTAAATCAATCCATTATCCACTACAACACGTAGCCAAATTCCTACAACATACCTCAAACTCACAGCCATAAACAAGGTGGGCCGCCGGAAATCCACCTCACTGCCCTAAAGCTTCTATCGACAACCACCTAAGGAACAACAAAACATCCATTCCTCTTAGAATCAGTCTAAACAACTGAATTACAACAAGAAAACTTCTAATACTCGAACCTTACCTCAATTCACAGCCGCTGTGGCTACTGAAATAAAGTGAGCTGCTAGATGAAGGTTGTTTGCTGCTGGAAAAATGTGACCGAAGCAAACCAGTGTGGCTGTTGATCCCTAAAGCAAATCCAGCACTCAATAATTCATAGCAAACAAAGATTCATTGTTGAAATCGATAATCAGGGTTGGATGAAACTACTAACCTCCAAATCAAATCCCCTTAGGTGTCGAGGAATCCACGATTCTGTCAGGGTGGATTGTGGCAAGAAAAAGGGAGGAAGGAACGATGACTAACCAAGGCTAGTGCATGAATCCTTTCTCTTGGCCGAAGTCCAGCCCATACCGAGGCTACACTCTAATAGGGAAGAAGGGGCGACGATGAATCAAGCTAGGGCTCGGGTGGCAGTTGTGCTGCCAAGTCGCAGCAAAGGGGCAGCCATCTGCCGACGCTAGGGCAGAGAAGAGATTCTGGCCGAAACAAAGGAGATAAATCCAAGAGTAAAGGGTAAAGCTCCGGCGTCCAGTGGATGATGATCGGCGGTCGGCTGGCTTGGTGTCGCACGAGAGGGGCGGCGGTGTGCAGCGGTAGAGAGGCTAGGGCAGAGATCCGTGATGCTGCTCGGAATGGATGAGGAGGAAGAATCAGGAGAAGAGCTCGGTGAGGAAAAGGGGAGGAGAAACCGCTCGATTGCGGTTAGGGCTTGGGTTCGGCGGGGAAGAAAAGAGAAGGCGCGGGTTTGGGGGAAGAGACGGCGATGGAGAAGAAAGAAATAAGGAAAAAGAAAGAAAATTTTAAAAAAAAAATCAAACATTTCCTCATTTAAATGGGGTAACTCAAACATGCTTTCCCGGTGCCTAATTTTTTTTTTGTCCCCGTAAACTCGTCCGTATGAGCTCCGAAAAATTTCCGAAAATTTTCTAAAATTCCGAAAAATTTTCTTATTTTTATTTTCTATTTTCCGGTATTTTATAGGTGTATAGGGGATCAAGTATAGCCTAAGTGGGAAATTGCAGGATTAAGTCCACATGGATAGACTAAATCCAATTAAGTCCACATGGGTGAGCTTAATCTCTATAAGGTGGGATTACTCTTGATTAATACACACAATTAATTACCATTAAAGAAACTAAATCTCAATTAAGTGATTTAATGCTTAATTGCATATAAAGGGGGTTTGGATTAATTGGATGTGAATTCAATATGTTGATCCATTAACTCGATTTATTAACATTAATGGATTGTTAATGAGATATGAGCTTTATGATGGATAGTCCCCATATGTTGGGCTGAGTATATAAAGAAAGAAATTGGTTCAATTAGGACATACTGAATCTTGCTCTATTCCTCTTGCTTCTTCCATTGAAAACGACTTTAGGTTTCCAGCTCATACTATGGAAGACATCTATTGCGCTTGCAGGAACTCTGATGACAAGTAAGAAGCAATAGCTTTGCAATGGATTTAGATCAGCTCTTCGCTAGATATTATTTTGATTCCAATATTGCTTTAAAGATTGATAATAGTTAGATCCTGTTGTAAATACATCATTTAGTTAATTATTAATGTATCACAATTCTAACAATACCTAAAAGCATATAGGACCTAACAGATAGGAGTAGATTTTGCTAGCAAGCTCGATGGATCTAGTTTGCACTGTAGCCCCAGCACCATTTGTATATGCCTATGAAGATAGACACCAAGGTACAAATAAGGATGACAAGTCAACGAAGATTATTAAATCTTTTATCATGTTATATGTCATACTTGATGATGAGAATTATCTAATATAAAGTTGGTTATAATATTTTAATCAAATTCTCTAAAACTCGATGTTGCTCCTCCCTAATCTTCTTCCTCATTCTTCTTTTTCTCGCCTTAAGTTTTGGTTAATTACTCCATCGCTTTCGAAACTTTTCCAAAACTCCCACCACGCCCTTTGAGTTTGGAAGCACTCAAGCTAGGAGCTCAATTATTTTTTCAATCTCGACACCTACACTACAACAAAAATCAAAAGAAGATAATATTCCAATGCTGGACAGTTGCCAATATACCCTTGAATGAATAGTTTGGATGGTATGCCATCTATTTCAGGGTCCCTTGGAGGGTAAGCAATTATTAGTCTATCTTTTGTTACATGTTAGCCTGATAATTATTTTGATATATGTGTGATATTTTAATATCATGTGCTTGCATTGATAATGTATATTTAAATATTCATTTAAAGCTGTGGCTTATAGCAAAGGTCAAGATATTCACTCACAATCACTATACAGTTGCTATGCACAAGATTTATCATCAAAATACTGGACCAGCCAGCTAGCTTTTGAGTGTGTAATTCATGTAATTTGATTGACGTATAAGATCACAGCTTGTTGAATGAACAGAATGATTAATAAATGGTTATTAGGCTATCGCAATTGATATCTCACCTTTCATACACCATTTGAGGAAGCTTGTATTAATCGAAGCTATATTTGTGAAGGTTCAGATGATTGAATGAGATTTCTTGCATATATGTGTTAGGACCCGTGTGAGCTGGGGGATGAATAACTTCGATCGCTTATCTTCAATGCTATGTGCTTGTCGTTGAATGCGCAATCTCAACTCTGCATGCACAACACATTGGCTTACTTGGTATCCACTTTCTTAAAGCGACTAATCTAAAGGTCCACTCCTAGCAATCTCTTCCACTAAAAACTCTCTCCTTCTCGGAAACATTCCAGAGGCAGAGAAGTCTCTTATAAACTTGTTATTGCAAGAACGCAAAAAGAAACAATAAAGCAAAAACAAGTACAATCGAAAATGACTTTACAATCAAAACCTTACTTTCTTGATCTCTTGTAGCTTGGAAATGTCTCTTATTTGACCGGAAATATAACAGCACTATCCTCTAAAACCCCCAAGAACCTTCTTTTATAGCTTTCAAGTCAAGGCTGATCTCCACTTATCAGTTGACTGATCTTATCCATCAATCTATTGATATGTCGAATTCAACCATTAAAACTTACATAACAGCTCTTTCTTGACTTGTCTAAACACCATCAGTAGATTGATGAAACTTATCAGTCTATTAATATCATTTATCAAGTCTAATAATCAAATTGACTTACTTCTGTTCGATTTTGATCGTCATCAATTGATTGATGAAACTCATCAGTCAATTGATTCCATTAGTTGAGTCTAACAACCGAATCGACTTACTTCTATTCGATTTCTACAGTCATCAGTTAATTCATACATGAGTTTGACAAGCATATATCTATGAAGAAACTTCGTTTCACAATGAAAATTGCCTTGTCCTAATCTCCAAATCAAAAGTTATGGCTTTAGGAAGTTTGCACTATCAGAACTTCTTCGTTGACTAGCATCTGATCAATCTTGACCTACTGAGACTTCAGGCCTCGTCACTAGGTGTCCAGTTACTCGTGACCACTTAGATTTTCCTTCTCATGCCAAGCGTCTGGTCCTCCATGACCCATTTAGACTTTTTGTCTCATGACAAGTGTTCGGTCCTCCATGGTCTACTTAGACTTCCCTCTTGCCGACTCTCCGTTGGAGTTTCGATCACCAAATATCCAATCAACCTTGACTCACTTGGACTTTCCTCTTGCTAACTTTCCATTGGACTTTCGATCACCAAGTGTTTAGTCAACCTTGAATCACTTGGACTTTCCTCTTACCAACTTCTCGTTGGACTTATGATCACCAAGTGTCTTGTCAATCTTGACTCACTTGGACTTTTCTCTTACTGACTTCCTGTTGAACTTCCGATCACTAAGTGCTCGGTCAACCTTGACTTACTTGCACTTTCCTCTTGTTAACTTGCTTGTTGGACTTCCCACTTCTAGTCAAGTTTTACCATCAAGTATTTAATCAACCTTGACCTACTTGATTGCTTACTAACATATTGATCAAATATTGAAATCTAAACTCGAGTCAACCCGAGTTTAGTCAACTTAGTCAATCATGACATAAAGTTAATTACACTAATAATGTCCTCATTTTTAATATTTGACAATATATTTAAGTTAAGCTAACTCATTAGCCCAACTTTGTTTCTTCATCCTACTTCTTATGTCAAGAATGAATGAGGGTTTCCTAACTTAAACCCCACATTCTTTCCCTTTGGTACATATCAAAAATCTTTTCTTAAGATTTATTTATCTTAAAATTCCAAAATCCCCCCCCCCCCCCCCCTTTCTTCATTTCTAATTCATACCTTTATGGTGGACCTCTCTCTCAAAGCATGCTCCAACTTTAATCATTGCACTAACAATGCTTTGGAGTTCATAAACCTTTAGGAAATTCCAAAATCTAAGTCATGAGGTCAAAAAATCAACCTTGAATCAAAACCTCCCCCTCAAGTTCCCATTCTTCTCCTTTTAACTTCCCTTTCTCATTTTCACCAAGGAAAACACCTTTAATGCTTATCCAAACATATTAGGGGTTAGGGATAGTTAAGATGCCTATGAGTGAGTTTAAATGACTGAAATAACATATTTCAGCTTAAACACAGTCATCAGTTGAATGGTGATTGACATCATTCGATTGATTGATTGATGTCAATGGATTGATTGATTTAAAACTATAATTTTAATTTTCAAATCAAATTTCAAAAATGACTAATAATTCTACAATTTTCAAAAAATTAGGATATTTTATCTAGTCATACTTATGTCAAACACTATCAAGAAAAAATAGTTATCCATCAAAATATATTTTATTTTGAAAGAATGATATAAAGTTGGAAACTATTGAAAAATTTAATGTTTTATTCTAACTTTTTATCAAATTAATCAATAGTGATTCCTATCAACAAATAGACTTCACCAAGGTTTTCTAAAATAATTTTAAAATGATTTTTAAAACTAATTTTCAACCATGGTAGCAAAAGGCAAATACGCTCGCCCCCAGCGCCCCCGCCAACCCATCCCAGGGCCAACAAGAAGGAGGTAAATCACGGGCGGTTACTAGCCTTTGGAATAGTGACTAGCACATAAGAGAGGTATTTACTTCGGTTTTGCGGAGATTCGAACCCCAAACCTCATGGTGGCAATACCTCATGCGCTAGCCACTAGACCCATCTGAGGGGACAACTAATTTCCAACCATGATTTATGAGCTAAATGCACATAACTTGCACATTAGCTTTCACCATGATTGGCCAACACGAAATTCATTTGTTTTCATGAAACTAAAATTCAAATAGATGAACTAAATTAACATCTTGAGTTTTGCTCTTCCTCCTAACATTTCACTTGTATCTAATGTATCTCAATACACATACAACAAGTTAACTCTATAGTCCTAGTGAGATGTATAAATTGGTTTCCCTATACTAAGGGATTATACATCTCTAACTAGGCATTTTAAACTTGATCATCATGCCTTAGATATCAACTAATGTCATTGTCCTTAGACATACAAAATTAGAGATGATTTCCATCAACTAACTAGGCAATTAATTACAAGGAATTGAAATAATGCATGTAAATGAGATGATTTCCATCAATTTCATAACATCTTAAACGAAAAGAATGTCTGATCAATGGAGGATAAGTACTCTAGTTCCCTTATATAAGAACAAGGGAGACATATAAAATTGTGCAAACTAGAGGGGTATTAAATTAATTAGTCATACTATGAAACTTTGGGAAAAAGTAATAGAAAAAAGATTAAGGAAGGAGACCACAGTGATAGAAAATCAATTTGGGTTCATACCAGGAAGGTCGGCAATAGAAGCTATGTTGGTGCGGGAAGCATCCGACGATCGAACCTTAGTTTTGATAATGGCAAAGGATTCAAAGTTAAGTTAGTGTGTGATCTAACATGTGTGAATAAGTGTTTCAGGAAAGTCCTAGCTACGGTCAGGCAGGTGAAAAACCCTAAGGGGTGGTAACCTTAGGTCCTAGGAGGCGGTAACCCTAGGTGGAGGAAAACCCTAAGGGGCGGTAACCTTAGGTCCTAGGGGGCGGTAACCCTAGGTGGAGGAAAACCCTAAGGGGCGGTAACCTTAGGTCCTAGGGGGCGGTAACCCTAGGTGGAGGGAAACCCTAAGGGGCGGTAACCTTAGGTCCTAGGGGGTGGTAACCCTAGGTGGAGAAAAACCCTAGGGGGCGGTAACCCTAGGTCTTAGGGGGTGGTAACCCTAGGCGGAAAGTCCAGTCGGTCTGGAGGACCGGACTGGCATCAGGTAGTCTCTCCTGAGGGGAGTATGTGAGGGCGTGTTCCCCGTAGAGGGAACAGTAGGCGTCGGGTCGACCTAGGGCTTCAGGTAGGAAATCCGAAGTCAGACTCGGACAGTCCGAAGACTGTCAGTTATTCGTTACTATGTTTTATCAGAATCTAACACTGTCTTGCAGGGTATTATTGCTCGGACTAACCTTGTTTTGCAGGTGAAGAACCTGCTGGAAAAAGGGGTCCGGGCGCCTGGAGGTCCGGGCGCCCGGGACCAAATGTTATCCCTGCCGCGACTTCGCCACGTGGAGCATCCTGGTTGGTTGGCCACGTCACACTCCACGCGCCCGGAAGGGGTCCAAGCGCCCGGAAGGTCATATAAAAAGAGGGTCGAGGGTGCAGCCAAAGATCATCAATTGCTAAGCTGTCTTCTGTGAAGTGCTGCCAACGAGACGATCTTGAAGTGCTACTACTCCACGTCGACAACCCAAAGCTCAGACTCTTCAATCTTGTGTTGTCGGTATTAGTTCTTTTATTACACTGATTGTAATTCAAATTGTAATCTTTTTCGATATATAGTTGTTGCCCACCGAAAGCGGTCAAGGACCGTGGGCCTTCGAGTAGGAGTCGCCATAGGCTCCGAACGAAGTAAAACACCTGCGTCTCTGTGTGTTTTATTTTACTTTCCGCTGCATTTCTATTCTGTGTTTTAAATCGTTAAAAATAGCCACGAGCGCTATTCACCCCCCCCCCCCCTCTAGCGCTTTCGATCCATCAATTGGTATCAGAGCGGGGTCATTTTGAATCGGTGCAACCACCATTCAAAATATTTTTGCCGTGGTATTTTTTTCGGAGTCAATTAGAATTTAGCCTCATAGCTATATTCTAATTATTTTTCCCTCGAATCGGTTTTTCTCGGAATTGGTGCAACACCACCCGAGTTCGTGATTCATTTTTTTCTTCCGCACTACTAAGCCAGGACCAAGTCCTAGGACATTTTTTTATTGTTTTTTCGCTTTAGGTAAAACTGAAATGGCCCTTCAAGAAGGCTATAGTACTGCCCGCCCTCCGCTATTAACCGGAGACGACTTCGGGTACTGGAAAAGTCGGATGGAGGCATATCTCCAGACTCACTTTGAAGTCTGGATGATTGTCAAAACCGGATTCGAGCGACCATCTGACAGCGCAGGCAAACCACTACCGTACGAGGACTGGGATGCATCTTCGATCAAGAAAGTGGAAGCTAATGCCAAGGCAACCTGCACCCTCCAGTGTGGCCTGTCAAAAGAAGAACTCAACCGCGTCGGCCCCTTCAACAGCGCCAAAGAATTGTGGGAGAAGCTAATTGAACTTCACGAAGGGACATCCGACACCAAAGTAAGTAAAAGAGACTTAATTTTTAATAAATTATTTAACATCAAATTGCAGGAAGGTGAAACAGCCGCCCAACTCCATGCCCGGATTCAAGATCTGCTCAATGGTCTTCATGTGATTGGACAAAAGGTAGACAACCGGGACATCATAAGGTATTCTGTAAACGCCTTTCCAAGGAACACCTTGTGGGCATCCATGGTAGATGCCTACAAGGTCTCCAAGGACTTGTCTACCATTAAATTAGATGAACTGTTTGTAGAATTTGAACTTCACGAACAGACTAATGCACGCCCGACTGAGAAAGGGTTGGCTTTGGTTGCAGGAACAGGGAGATCGCGTGAGTCAAAGGTCAAACGAAGAACCGAACCTGAGTCAGAAGAAGAACCAGACTCAGAAGACGATGATGAACTCACAATCGAAATAGTCAGCTTAGTAAAGAAGCTCTGCAAAAAGAAGGGCTTCAACAAAAAGGATCTCAGAAAGGCCATTCAGTCTAAAGAAGCCCAACCAAGCTCGAAGGTCAAATTCGAAGTGACATGCTACGGGTGCAATCAGAAGGGTCACATCAATCCGAATTGCCCGAACCAGAAGGATCCAAAGAAACCCAAAAGAAAGAAGGCATTGAAGGCAACATGGGACGAGTCTTCTTCCGAGGAATCCGACGACGAAGAACAAGAACAGACGAACTTTCTTGCCTTGACAGCCCGGGACTTCACCAACGGATCCGCAAGTGAGGACGAATCGGAAGCCGAGTCCGAGAGAAGCCACAGATCCGCATCCGTTTCCGAAGGGCCGAACCCCTCTATAAGTAAAAGTCGGTTATATAGTTTAATTAATTATTTAATGCATAAAGTAGCTAAGTCTAAGATTCGAATTAAAGCGCTTCTAAAGGAGGTAACACTCCTTAAAGAAACGCCTAATAACGAATCCTTAACTGATCAAATTCAGACTGGAACCTCAACTCAAGTTCAAAAACTTGAGGAAGAGAATTCCAATCTGAAAAGTCAAGTCAAGGATTTGAAAATAACTCTAGAGCGATTTTCCTTGGGATCCAAGAATCTTGACTTAATTCTTGGAACTCAAAGGGCAATCTACAATCGAACTGGACTAGGATATAAAAAGAAGTATAAATCTTACCTATCCTTAATAAAACCAAATAGAAAAATGGTCCAAGCATGGGTTGCCAAGTCCAACCTGATCAATCAAGTTGGACTTGGATATTATTGGGTTCCTAAGGATCAAATATATTATCTCAATAAACCTTATCGAGGCTATGATCCATGGGGAGCTAAAACAATAAAAATTCGAAATTAATCAGAAACTCAAAATTAAAAATTCAAAATTAATCTAAAAACTCAAAGTTAAAAATTCGAACTTAATCTAAAACTCAAATTTAAAAATTCGAAATTAATTATTAAAATTTCAAAATTTGAAATTAATTATTAAAATTCAAAATTCGAAATTAATTATTGAAATTCAAAATTCAAATTCGAAATTAATTCAAATTCGAAATTAATTATTAAAATTTAAAATTCAAATTCGAAATTAATTATTAAAATTTAAAATTCATATTCGAAATTAATTATTAAAATTCAAAATTTGAAAATTCAAAATTCGAAATTAATCATTCAAAATTCATAAATTCGAAATTAATTCAAAAATCCAAAAATCAAAATAGAAGGAGGGTCCAGAATAGCTGGCAACTCCGAAATCTATTTACCCGACTGGGTAACCGAACTTAATCTACCCGAAATGGGTAAACAAGAGTAGATTACCCGACAGGGTAAATAAGGATAGATTAAAAAGGGTTAGATTTAACTTGAAACACAGTAATGGTGAAGTTTTTGGATGATAGTACGTTGGAAAAACTTGGGCATCGCATGTCTAGGAAGATATGGCTTCTACCTGGTGCATTTGGCCAAGTGGAACTAACCGAAGCTACCCTTAAATGGATCCTAACTAGTTAGACCAAGGTTTAGTATTAAGCTCAATGGGTAGGACTATTTGGGAAACCTCAAAGGCATGGTTACTTTAATGAGCTCCTTGTGACTCACCATAGACCAGAAGTTTACCCAAAGAACGCTTACTTGTTGAACCCAAAGCTAAACCCGAATCTAACGTAAAGTTAAACAAACCCTAAAAATTGAACTAATTCATCTCACAAAATAATAGGATCCCCTGATTGAAAAACATAAATCGGGTGAGATGACTAAGCAAATTAAAATTTAAACATTCCTCCAAATTACTTAAACATCTTCAAATCAAATTAACTTAACCAATTTCAAAATTGAATTAATTTAAAATAATCCTCAATTAAACATGTTTAAAATCAAATTTACTTAAACATCTTTAAGTTAATTAAAAAAAAATGAACATACAAAGGTCAAAAACCAGGGGCGGGCGCCCCCGGTATTCAGACCCCGGGCGCCCGCAGCGAACCCGGGCGCCCCGCCCGCAGCGACCCCGGGCGCCCGGAACAGGTCCGGGCGCCCGGACTCCCTTATATATAGGGGGCAGCAGGCGCCCCCTACCCTTGCACCCAAGTCTTCCTCCTTAAAGCTTCTTAGCTTACCTGCGAAGACTTTCAAAATTAAAATTTTCCGCCGTTGATACAGAGTCGTGACTCAACCGAGGTCGTCAGTTCTAAAATTTATTACAATGGCTCCTCAGTAAAATTTTTATCCCCTCCTAAACTTTATTTCTTATAATGCTTGTTTATTTCCTAGTGTAATATTAATTTGAAATTTAGGAAGTGTTCTAAATCTGGTGCTGGGCCCTCTACACCTAGCATTGACCCTAGGTTTCCCACCGACGAACTCAGGATTAAGTTTATGTCAACAAATTACATGGCCATTAGAACCAAATGTATAGATAGATCGTTCTTTCTACGCTCTTGTATTCCAGTCTCCGAGGCTATAAACCACTATAGGTTGCGAAACCTAGTTGAGTGCACTAGCCCAGTAAACATAAGTTTATGTGCCGAATTTTACAACAACCTAGTGAAAGTAGACGACTACTCCTATACCACTAGGGCAGCTGGCACGGATATCACATTATCTCCCACTACCATTCGTGAGTTTCTAGGGTTACGAGAGTCACCCTGCACCTTTTTATGCTATCCTCCTAGGGAGCTACCTTTTGGAGATCCCTACTCACATATTACCCTCGATACGATCTATTCGTATTTCTTTGAGGACCAACGTGATCCCACTGAGACCCAGTTTAGGTCCCTTAACCTTAGAATTCAGGACTATGCCTTTTATAGGGCTCTAGTACTTTGTATTTTACCGCTGACCACTCACGACATTGCGGTGATGCGTCCATTTCACTCCTTTCTTCTCTATGCCATGTGTCAGAGGTTAGACATAGACATCAGCCTACACATCTTTTCCACTATTATTTACGCATCTGGATACGTGACCAGCAGACGAGTACATATGCCTTACTGTCACATTCTGACAGCTTACATGTCCTCATTGCACATTGATGTCACCGAAGGTGACATCCGTCACATGACCGAGTTTGACATCATAGGAGCTAGGAACTTTTCCCTAGCAAATATCCATATAGACGATGAGGGTACCATGTCCTGGCATAGGGGGGCACAGCACCAGCAGGCGGAGGAGGCAGAGCATGATGAGTTCATGTTGGCACTATTTCCTGAGGAGGCTGCTCCTGCCCCACCACCACCTCGAGCACCACACCCAGCTCCTCGCACTCTAGCTGATCGAGTTTTCGGACTAGAGAGGGCTATGTCGAGTCTCCAGCACGAGAGCTCCGAGTTTCATCAGTCCATGCGGCGAGAGGTCTCCGATCTTCGACGAGAGGTCCGACAGGAGGTCTCCGACTTACGACGAGATGTACGGCAGGAGCTCTCCGACCTACGCCGAGATCTACGAGAGGACGATCGGGCTCGTCACACTGAGCTCCTGACACTACTCCGGTCGCTGGGTTCCGGACCACCTCTCTCATCATCTCAGTAGCTCCGACTGTAGCTCTATTATGACTCTAGTACAGCATGTAGCAGCTCTATTATGACTCCTTTATCTATGTCGACTTTTTACTTCAGACTTGATTGATTATACCCTAATCTAATAGTTTAGTCTTTTTATCCCATTTTTTTTAATTCTAGGCAAATTTTGATTTCTAAAATCCCTACTTTACTAGACTTTCAAAAGTTGGATTTAGCCTAGGATTTCCCCCCTAGAAATCATGTTCCCCCAGGACTCAGCCAGAGCATCTCACAAACACCTAGGTTTACCTTGATTGTGTTTGTAAAACATAGAACGGTGTGAGATGCATAGGGTACAGCCTGGACTCAAGAATGCTTATTTCTGTGCATCAATATGAGTCTGGGCGTTAAATACGTGATTAAAAGTAATCGAATCAAGTCTTCCAGCCTTAGTCAAATATAACTGGATCTATTGACTTGACTTGACTAACCAAATGAACACTGTTGCCCTCTAGGCAATCAGCAAGTAGCTAAACGGTTAGACAGTTGGTGAAGGAAATAATAAGTTTAAGCATGTCTGTACTTAAAAGATCTAATACCTGATCAAAACAAATCTTGACTCATGCTTGGACTTTAGGGCTCTGATACCTTACTAAAACAAACGGCAAGCTATTTAAAAATAAGGTCATCGCTTCTCCTTTGCCTTAAGTATTCTTGAAATACATTTCAAAAACATGACTTAAGCAGCTTTCTCAAAAACTTTCTCCAAATTTAAAACTTTCAAGTGTTCTCTACTTCAAAACTTTAAAATTTTTTAAAGTATTATTTTCTTTAAAACTTTTAAAAACTTTTAAGTTAAAGCAGTACTATTTAAAACTTTGAAATTTTTAAGTTAAAAATTTTTTTCCTTGGAAATTTTCTTTAAACACCTGAATATTTTTGAAGTTGAAAATCTTGTTTGAAAATTTTTGAAGTTGAAAATTTTGTTAGAAAATTTCTGAAGTTGAAAATTTTCTTAGAAAATTTCTGAAGTTGAAAATTTTTCTTGAAAATTTTTGAGAATCTTGTTTGAAAATTTTTGAAGTTGAAAAATTTTGTTTGAAAATTTTCTGAAGTTAAATTTTTTTTTTCCTTGCTCCTTGCCCAAGTTAAAATGGTTTCTGCTAAAATTTTGTCTTGAAAAATTAAGTTTTTTTAAAAAAACTAGCTCATTTTTGATATATGGCAAAAGGGGAGAGTAGAGAAATTCAAAGAAAGAGTAGATAAATTCAAAGAAAATAGTTTAAAGGGAGCTTGTATTAAGGGGGAGCTATGTTTATCTTGCTATCACGCTTATCCTGTGTCTTGTGCTTATACATAACAGCATATTTCTTGTACTTAACATTGAATTTCGGTTGCCATTATCAAAAAGGGGGAGATTGTTGGTGCGGGAAGCATCCGACGATCGAACCTTAGTTTTGATAATGGCAAAGGATTCAAAGTTAAGTTAGTGTGTGATCTAACATGTGTGAATAAGTGTTTCAGGAAAGTACTAGCTACGGTTAGGCAGGTGAAAAACCCTAAGGGGTGGTAACCTTAAGTCCTAGGGGGCGGTAACCCTAGGTGGAGGAAAACCCTAAGGGGCGGTAACCTTAGGTCATAGGGGGCGGTAACCCTAGGTGGAGGAAAACCCTAAGGGGCGGTAACCTTAGGTCCTAGGGGGTGGTAACCCTAGGTGGAGAAAACCCTAGGGGGCGGTAACCCTAGGTCCTAGGGGGTGGTAACCCTAGGCGGAAAGTCCAGTCGGTCTGGAGGACCGGACTGGCATCAGGTAATCTCTCCTGAGGGGAGTAGGTGAGGACGCGTTCCCCGTAGAGGGAACAGTAGGCGTCGGGTCGACCAAGGGCTTCCGGTAGGAAATACGAAGTCTCGGACAGTCCGAAGACTGTCAGTTATTCGTTACTATGTTTTATCAGAATCTAACACTGTCTTGCAGGGTATTATTGCTCGGACTAACCTTGTTTTGCAGGTGAAGAACCTGCTGGAAAAAGGGGTCCGGGCGCCCGGGATGGATCCGGGCGCCCGGAGGTCCGGGCGCCCGGAGGTCCGGGCGCCCGGAACAAGTCCGGGCGCCCGGGACCAAATGTTATCCCTGCCGCGACTTCGCCACGTGGAGCATCCTGGTTGGTTGGCCACGTCACACTCCAGGCGCCCGGAAGGGGTCCAGGCGCCCGGAAGGTCATATAAAAAGAGGGTCGAGGGTGCAGCCAAAGATCATCAATTGCTAAGCTGTCTTCTGTGAAGTGCTGCCAACGAGACGATCTTGAAGTGCTACTACTCGACGTCGACAACCCAAAGCTCAGACTCTTCAATCTTGTGTTGTCGGTATTAGTTCTTTTATTACACTGATTGTAATTCAAATTGTAATCTTTTCCGATATATAGTTGTTGCCCACCGAAAGCGGTCACGGACCGTGGGCCTTCGAGTAGGAGTCGCCATAGGCTCCGAACGAAGTAAAACACCTGCGTCTCTGTGTGTTTTATTTTACTTTCCGCTGTGTTTCTATTCTGTGTTTTAAATCGTTAAAAATAGCCACGAGCGCTATTCACCCCCCCTCTAGCGCTTTCGATCCATCAAGCTATACATCTTCTTAGACAATTAATTGATAAATATCAGGAGCAACAACAAGATCTACACATGGTATTCATTTACTTAGAAAAATCTTAAGATAGAGTCCCAAGAGAAATTATATGGAGAATTTTAGAAAAGAGAGGTGTTAGCGTAACATATATTGAACTAATTAAGGATATGTATGAGGATGTAACGACCAGAGTAAAGACTTCAGGCAGAGTAACTGAAGCATTTCCAATAAAGATAGGGTTACATCAAGGATCAACCCTAAGTCCCTATCTTTTTACACTAATTATGGACGAACTCACTGCGCATATTCAAGACACAGTCACGTGGCGCATGTTGTTTGCAGATGATATTTTTTTGGTAGATGAAACACGTGAAAAGTAAATGCTAAGCTAGAATCTTGGAGGGAAACAATCGAAGGGAAAGGTTTTAAGCTTAGTAGATTAAAAACAGAATATATGGAATTTAAATTTTGCAATATTAGAAGTAATGAAACAATTGTTAAGATAGGAGAGGATGAGTTGCTCGGAATCGAGAGATTTAAATATTTAGGATCATTTTTATAAAATGATGGAGGGATTGAGAGAGACATCTTAAATAGAATACAAGCAGGATGGGTGAAATGGAGGGCAGCGTCGGGAGTTTTATGTGACCGTAAAGTACCTCTTAAACTTAAAAGTAAGTTCTATAAAACTGCTGTTAGACCTGCTATGTTATATGGAGCTGAATGTTGGGCTATAACTCGAGCACATGAGCATAAGATGAGAGTTGCAGAGATGAGGATGTTAAGGTGGATGTGTGGACATATGAAGATGGACAAAATACGGAATGAGAGCATTAGAGAGAAAGTCAGAGTTGCATCTGTCACGCCCCGGGGAAGTCCCCGTCCGAAGAAATTTCGACAGCACCTCCCTTGTACGGATGACAATCTAAAACATTTCTACACACACAATATACATCAGCCACAGGCGGCTGGAATATATACACAACCACACAGTTATATATGCAGCCAACTCGGTTGATACCACAAAAATACAACCACGCATTTATATATAAATCTAACAGCCCACTCGGTTGTACCAAAACCAAACACAGCGGAAATCCAATAGACAACACATACAACTATAAACAAAGACTGCTAACTGGCTAGGCTTACACCACACAACAAAACAACACTCCAGAAATATAACTGGAACACAAAGCGAAATACAAAAATTTCATATACAAAAAATGTAAATAAATAAAAACGGAGACAGATCTTCTGATGTGACATGGGGACCGGCAGGTAGGATACTCCAAGCGACCCCATAAACAACCTGATACCTGAAAAGATAGTGTCCACAGGGATGAGTTCAACAACTCAGCGGGTAACAACTGATATGCATAATAAAGAAAATAACAACCAGCACTAATCATGCGTACAGTCTCCTGATACAAGAAGGATAAATGCAACTGAAATAAGTAGGAGAAAACTGTACTAACCAGGACCAGGGTATAAGTACAACAGGGTCGTCAAACCGAGAGTGTCATAAATCTTGTATGCATGTCAATCATATACATCCATATAAATGCAGCAAGTAAATGCAGCAAACACAAGCAATAAATGCATCATGCATATGATGCAAATGTTATGGTCACCCCTGACGCCAGTCAGCCATCTCACACATAATGGTGAGACAGAGTGGGTAGGGCTGTGACAACCGTGCACTCTGCCATCACTACTCCTGATGAGTGACCGAGTGGACAGGATGCTGTCGGAGTACACCTATCCTCCAATCCCAAATCATAAATGGGGGAGCTCAATGCTCTCATCTCCCGGTACACGATGACAGGGAGGAATCTCTATCGGCTACCACGCTGCGTCACACTACCCATGAGCAGACCAACGGAGCCAAACAGAGTCCACTGCTACACTAAACCAGCGGAGCCAAACAGAGCAGAACTGTCTGTCGGCTACCACGCTGAGTCACCAGACCAACAGAGCCAAACAGCAGAACCACCACACACCTGTCTGATATACCACTAACCCATGAGTGGTGGTGTGTACAGATACATGTAACTGGCGATGTGCTCGACAATAATGGAGCAGACTATCGCACAACATGCAATCATGCGAGATGATGCATGACACTAAACATGGCAATATCCTGAACAGGATAGCAATAACCATATATATAAATATAAAATATGTACCACAGAACAATGAATCAAATCAAAGGTACACAGATTAGATAGGGTATCAAATAAACCCTAGGTCCTGAACATAATATATAACATGGTTGTGTCACTACCTCTATAAGCATGTATGATCAGGTAAATACTAATATAATGTGCATAAAAATAAATAAACAAGCATATAATAGATCGGGTAGTGATCAACCGAAGCAAATGAGAAACACAATCATTGCGCTATATGTTAAAAAAAACATTATTATGCATATCGAATGACATAAAGTCAAAGTACCCACCTCCGATAAAATGGTCCAATCCGGTAATCGAGATACTCGTCTCGCGTCAAAGTCCTGTGTCACAATATTTAGTTTAGCTAATTCTATCATGCGTCCATTAATTAACTAAATCCTAATCCATTGATCAATTAGGGTTAAATTCATTAACCCTAATCGTTCCACCTTTTAATTAGGACTTACTATAACATAATCCATCACAGATTCAACACAAAAGCTCACCTAAATCTGTATTTACCCACTGCTAGAGGAGGTTGCTGCCGGATCCAGTGGCTGCGGCAAGGTGAAGTTGCTGATCAACAACATAATTATCCTTGAAACGCAAACAACAAATTAATCTTTTAATCCATCACTTCTACCACACAACTTACCCTTGTATCTCTGATTTCCCTGCTGGAACAATGCCGCTTGACCGAAATTCAGGCCGAAAACCCTAATTGTTGCTGTCGGAATGTGTAGCTGCTGTTGGAAACCAAGAAAACACCTCAGCTTGAGATCAAACCACTGGATACTCCACTTATTCAAAACCATAGGGCACAACCTCACCTTCAATCTCACCGGCGAATTACTGTTGCTCTCTATCACCTTCTCCAGCTCTCGGCTTCCGGTGATCTAGGGCACAGTGTCAACAGGGACAGCGGCGTACAAGGCAGAGAGTGAGGTGGAGCCTCGGATGCTCGATTTCCTTTCCGGCGAGCCTCTGGTGCCTGCGTAGAGAGGGGATAAGATGCTCAGCGGCTGACGGTCAAGGTGATGCCAACCTAGGGCACAGCAAGGACAACAACACCCTTGCTTCGGCGTCGACAGCGGCAATAGAAAGAAGGGTTCGGCTCGGGGATAGGTGGCGGCGGCGCTGCTCCGAGCGGGAAGAAGGCGGCCATGAATTAGGGCATAGCGGCGGTAACTCAGAAGAGGAAGAAGATGAGAGGAGAGGAACCGTCGAGCGGTTAGGGCACGGCTTAGCGTCGGGGATGGCTCGGAGAGGAACGGCCAGGGCACGCATGAGGGGGGAGAAGGAAACGGCGGGGGAGAGGAGAAGAAGAAATAAAAGAAAAGAAAAAGAAAAAGGAAATGATTTAAAGAAAATAAACATTTCCTCGTTAAAACGGGGTAGCCTAAACAGGCTTTCCCGGGGCCCAGTTTTTATCCCTGTAAACTCGTCCATACGGCCTCCGAAAAATTCCAAAAAAATTTCTAAAAATTCTGAAAAATTCCCTTATCATTATTCGCCATTTTTCGGTATTTTACATTCTCCCCCACTAATAAAAATTTGGCCCTCAAATTTCATTATCTACCATCAGCAAATACTAACATCAGGTAAAGAGTATAAATGTTGAACAGTAAATTAAATCACATACCTCAAGTGAAAAGATGGGGGTATCGAGCTCGGATAGTATCCTCGAGCTCCCAAGTAGCCTCCTCGTCTGTATGATGTTGTCATTCGACTTTAACTAGTCGGATAGTCTTGTTCCACAACTGACGCTCTTTCCGGTCTAAAATCCGTACAGGAACCTCCTCATAGGTCACGTCAGGCTATACGGGAACTGAGATATCTGTCAGCACATGTGTCAGGTCAGGTACGTATCTCCTCAGTATAGATACGTGGAATACGTCATAAACGCCTACTAGGGACGGTGGTAGTATCAGACGATAAGCTACCGCTCTAATCCTCTCCAAGATCATGAAAGGTCCAATGTATCGCGGAGCTAGCTTACCTCTGAGGCCAAATCTCTTCACCCCTTTCGTGGGTGAAACTCGCATAAATACATGATCACCAATAGAGAACTCCAAAGGTCTTCATCTCCGATCATCATAACTCTTCTGGCGGTCCTGCGCCTCTGACATCCTCCGTCTAATAGTACGGACCAACTCTGCCTCATGCTGAGCTCTATGAGGTCCCAACAGCTGGGCCTCCCCAACCTCATCCTAGAGGGTAGGTGTCTAACAAGGCCTACCATACAACGCTTCAAACGGTGCCATCTAAATAGCCAAATGCAAACCGTTGTTATAGGCGAACTATACCAATGGCAAATGGTCCTCCCAACTGTCTCCAAAAATCCAATATACATGACCTCAGCAAGTCCTCTAGAGTCTGAATGGTCCGCTCAGGCTGTCCATCTGTCTACGGATGGAAAACTGTACTGAAACGGAGCTGAGTACCCAAGGCCTGCTACAGACTCTGTCAAAACGAGACGTGAACCGGGGGTCTCTATCCGAAATAATAGTCAATGGGACACCATGTAATCTTATGATCTCTCGGCAATATAGATCTGCCAATCGATCCAGGGAATCAGTTCTCCGGATCGCTAAGAAGTGCACGGATTTGGTTAATCAATCAACGATTACCCAAATCGTGTCATGGCAACGTCATGTCCTAGACAAACCAACCACAAAGTCCATGGTAATATGTTCTCATTTCCACCCAGGAATAGGAATCCTCTGTAGAAATTCGACAGGTCTCTAGTGCTCAACCTTCACCTGCTGACAGACAAGACATCTAGCTACGAATTCTGCAATGTCTTTCTTCATGTCGTTCTACCAATATGAACGCCTCAAATCTCGGTACATACGGGTACCGTCGGAGTGGATCGCAAATCAAGAGCGATGAGCCTCCTGAAGTAGCTCCGACAAGACCGGGTGAGATTGAGATACGCATAATCTGCCTCAGAAGTATATAATACCCGCTTCATCTCGGGGAAACTCATTCTGCTACCCGGAAGCTATCCGGCTGCCAATGGACTGTAAATACTGATCTCCAACCTAGGCCTCCTGAATCCTCATCCTGATCGAGGATTGAGCAACCATGGTAACCAGAATACCCTGCTTTGTCCGTCCCAGCTCCTTAAGGCCCAATTCAGAGAATCCCTGAATTAAGTCCGTAACCACAACTCGGTGGCATGCTAAAGTCCCTCTAGACTTCCTGCTGAGTGCATCGGCAACCACATTAGTTTTCTCCCGGTGATAGCTAATGGTACAATCGTAATCCTTCAGGAATTCCATCCATCTCCTCAGTCGGAGATTAAGTTTCTTTCTAAGTGAATAGATATTTGAGACTCTTATGATCAGTGAGAATCTCAAATGTAACACCGTATAGATAATGCTGCCAAATCTTCAAGGCAAAAATAATGGCGGTCAGCCACAAGTCATGTACTGGGTAGTCCTCCTCATGCTCCTTCAACTGTCGAGAAGTAGGAGACTACCCTGCCGTGCTGCATCAAAACAGCACCCAAACCCTGTAGAGATGCGTCAATATAGAGCATGAATCCGTCCTCTCCAGAAGGTAAAACCAAAATCGGAGTCGACACTAGTCTCCACTTCAGCTCCTGGAAGTTAGTCTCGCAGTCCTCAGTCCAAGTGAACTTCACGCCTTTCCTGGTCAGGCGTGTAAGTGGCATAGCAATCTGAGAGAAACCCTCAACATATCTCCGGAAATATCGAGCCAAACAAAGGAAGTTGCTAGCCTCCTCTATAGACTCCTTCTACTCCCAATGGTAATAACCTCTATCTCTTGTGGAACCACGGTATACTCTTACTGGTGACCGTGTGTCTCAAACATCTCACAGAAGACAACCAAAATACGCACTACTGATCTTCACATATAGACGTTTCCGTTGAAACATCTCTAGAACTATACGAAGATGGTGTACGAGACTCCCCTCGGATCCGTAATAGATCACAACATCGTCAACAAAGACAATGAAAACCGATCCAAACATCCTAGGAATACCAAATTCATCAAGTCCCTGAAAACATCTAAGGCTCCGCAAGCCCTAATGGTAAAACCAAGACACATAATGTCCGTATCACAGACATTCCTAACCATAAGATCCCCGACAACAAGTCAGGAATCTGATCACCAACGATATAAATCACTAATGAATAGATCCTCCAGTGTGAGAGCAATGCTCCATCACACGAAATACCACATATATGGGAGCAACGCTCTATCACAAGAAATCCTCCATATGTGGGAGTAACGCTCCACCAAAAATAATCTGAAATATGTATCTACAATAAATATGGGAGCAATGCTCCGCTACAAGCAATCCGCAATATGTGGGAGCAACATTCCACCACAAACAATCCATAACATGTGTGGGAGCAACGCTCCACCACAACCAATACATAAGTGCCCAAGGCACCTAACTATCCAGCTAGAGACTGCACGAGATCTCTCTACCACAGATCACTGTGGGTAGCCTAGGGTATAACAACCCAGTAAGCAAATCAAATCCAGAGTCAACTCTATCATCATCCTAGTGGGTCGGTCACCCACTAATAGGAGAATTAGTTGACAGGGTAATACCACCAATAACATAATGTAGACACTCAACATTCTACATTCAACATAGGTAGAATTATCATGATACTACCAACCATACACCTGGCACACATGCACACACAACATATGTATGATCGACATAATCCTCCAATTAGTACACACCAAACATACTCACAACATAGGTATAAATCATCGTGATACCTCCAACAATGCATACCGAACCCGTGTGCATATATCAACATAGGAATAATCGACAATACACCTCAAACAACACTCACATGACATATATACACCTATGCCAAGAGTATAATCAACGTAATACTTCCAACAAATCATAATCGACACAAGTATACACACAAAACAAATATAATGAACAAGATACCTCGAATATTACACCGAACACATCTGCACATATCATAACTCAGATTAAATCGATAAGATACCTCCAATAAAACACTCAAACACATGTGCACATTTCACAACATAGATTTAATCAACAAAATACCTCCAATAAACCAATCAGACCACTCGGGTATAATCTACTAGAAACCCACAACAATTATAATCTGAAAAAGTATACACCCACTACATGTAATTAGACCGTCCATCATAACACTCCTACAACACATAATAATCATATGTACACACCACATAAATATGCAGAATCAGCATATTTAATCCAATCAACCTGATATTCCCTATGCTACCTTCTATGTTATCCAACTAGATACATACAGTCTAAAATTAACGTATCCATGGAATAGGATACATCGATCCTCTATAGATTGACCAAACCGACAATGGTATATGGCTAATTCAGTCTTTCCCCACATCAGTACAAGCCATGTACTCAATGTGCTCAAGATATCCAACTAAGCACGAATAACCCAAAGATCAGCATCTCTATAAAATAGAGTAAGTCGATCTCCTACTGATCGGACCAACCAAAACAAATGAATCGGTCATTGACTATCTGAATCTAACAAATGTACATTAATCCTCCGCAAGCAACTAAGGTAAATCGATCTACGACTACCCAAGTCAACAAGCGTAAATCAGTCTTCTATTGACCAATCTAACCAGAGTAAATCAATCATTTACTGATGAAATTAACTAAGATAAAATGGTATACTAGCTAGCTAGGTCAATATGAAGATATAGATACTATCCACTACCCAGCTAATAATAGCAGAGGCTGGTATGTGCCTAAATCTGCTAACCAACTAATAGTAACAGAAGCTAAAAACTACTAGTGTATGATATAAAAAAAATCACCAGAAACTATAATCCTTGATCTCTAATAGGGTCGATCATCATCAGTGGCTAACCCATCACATGTAATATGGGCTACAACATCAGACAGATACCAAATACAACGTACTAATACATGTCATAACTATCATAGTTAACAACGCATACACTAACAGAAATATATGATAACAATATACCAATATACCTCCTATAGCTTAGAGATATCCTGCTGCAGCCAGGTCCCAAAATTCGAAAAGTCACATTGAGAAAACTAAAACATGAAATCCGAAACACGAGATATAAGACTCGTAAATCGTGCTCTAATACCAAATAAAATTGGTATCAGATAAATCTCAAAAATCCAGAACACATAGCAAGTATCGTATAACTGCTCTGATACCTCTAAAATTGTCACGCCCCAGGGAAGTCCCTGTCCGAAAAAATTTCGGCAGCACCTCCCCTGTATGGGTGACAATCTGAAACATTTCTATAGACACAATATACATCAGTCACAGGCGGCTAGAATATATACACAACCACACAGTTATATATGTAGCCTACTCGGTTGATACCACAAAAATACAACCACGCAGTTATATATAAATCTAACAGCCCACTCGGCTGTACCAAAACCAAACACAACGGAAATCCAATAGACAACACATACAACTATAAACAAAGACTGCTAGCCGACTAGGATTACACCACACAACAAAACAACACTCCAGAAACATAACTAGAACACAAAGCAAAATACAGAAATTTCATATACAAAAAATGTAAATAAATAAAAACGGAGACAGATCTTCTGATGTGACGTGGGGACTGGCAGGTAGGATACTCCAAGCGACCCCATAAACAACCTAGTACCTGAAAAGATAGTGTCCACGGGGTGAGTTCAACAACTCAGCGGGTAACAATTGATATGCATAATAAAGAAAATAACAACCAGCACTAATCATGCGTACAGTCTCCTGATACAAGAAGGGTAAATGCAACTAAAATAAGTAGGAGAAAACTGTACTAACCAGGACCAGGGTATAAGTACAACAGGGTCGTTAGACCAAGAGTGTCATAAATCCTGTATGCATGTCAATCATATGCATCCAATTAAATGCAGCAAGAAAATGCAGCAAACACAAGCAATAAATGCATCATGCATATGATGCAAATGTCATAGTCACCCCTGACGCCAGTCAGCCATTTCACACACAATAGTGAGACCGAGTGGGTAGGACTGTGACAACCGTGCACTCTGCCATCACTGCTCCTGATGAGTGACCGAGTGGACGGGATGCTGTCGGAGTACACCTATCCTCCTACCCCAAATCATAAATGGGGGAGCTCAATGCTCTCATCTCCCGGTACATGATGACGGGGAGGAATCTCTGCCGGCTACCACGATGCGTCACACTACCCATTAGCGGACCAACGGAGCCAAACAGAGTCTAACCGCCTGCCGGCTACCACGCTGCTACACTAAACCAGCGGAGCCAAACAGAGCAGAACTGTCTGCCGGCTACCACGCTGAGTCACCAGACCAACGGAGCAAACAGCAGAATCTCCACACACCTACTAACCCATGAGTGGTGGTGTGTACAGATACATGTAACTGGCGATGTGCTCGACAATAATGGAGCAGACTATCGCACAGCATGCAATCATGCGAGATGATGCATGAAACTAAACATGGCAATATCTTGAACAGCATAGCAATAACCATTATATAAATATAAAATGTGTACCACAGGACAATGAATCAAATCAAAGGTACACAGATCAGATAGGGTATCAAATAAATCCTAGGTCCTGAACATAATATATAACATGGTTGTGTCACTACCTCAATAAGCATGTATGATCAGGTAAATACTAACATGATGTGTATAAAAATAAACAAACAAGCATGTAATAGATCGGGTAGTGATCAACCGAAGCAAATGAGAAACACAATCATTACACTATATGTTAAAAAAAAACATTATTATGCATATCGAATGACATAAAGTCAAAGTACCCACCTCCGATAAAATGGTCCAATCCGGTAATCGAGATACTCGTCTCGCGTCAAAGTCCTGTGTCACAATATTTAGTTTAGCTAATTCTATCATGCATCCATTAACTAAACTAAATCCTAATCCATTGATCAATTAGGGTTAACTTCATTAACCCTAATCGTTCCACCTTTTAATTAGGACTTACTATAACATAATCCATCACAGATTCAACACAAAAGCTCACCTAAATCTGTATTTACCCACTGCTAGAGGAGGTTGCTATCGGATCCAGTGGCTGCAGCAAGGTGAAGTTTCTGATCAACAACATAATTATCCTTAAAATGCAAACAACAAATTAATCTTTTAATCCATCACTTCTACCACACAACTTACCCTTGTATCTCTGATTTCCCTACCGGAACAGTGCTGCTTGACCGAAATCCAGGCCGAAAACCCTAATTGTTGCTGTCGGAATGTGTAGCTGCTGTTGGAAACCAAGAAAACACCTCAGCTTGAGATCAAACCACCGGATACTCCACTTATTCAAAACCACAGGGCACAACCTCACCTTCAATCTCACCGGCGAATTACTGTTGCTCTCTGTCGCCTTCTCCAGCTCTCGGCCATGTACTTAGACATGTTTAAGATGGTACGGACATGTACTTAGATGACCAATAAATGTTTCAGTTAGGCGATGTGAAACTATGATAAACATGCATATCAAACGAGGAAGAGGAAGACCAAAAAAGACTTGGTTAGCAACAATAAAATAAGATAAAATTTATTTAAATATAGATGATAATATAATAGGAGATAGAGCTCAATGACTTAAAAGGATTCATACAGCCGACCCCACCTAGTGGCAAAAGGCTTGGTTGTTGTTGTATGATGATATGGCATATGACAGGGCACACAAACATAGTAGTTATAGTACATAAGAAAATACCTAGATTTTCATCTAAATGTCATCAACTAATTACTATGCCAAATTCATGATTTGATATAGGTGGCCCTATCTCCCTTGAATGTTCTAAGATCCTAACTTGGCACACTTTAGAATTCTATCATATTTTTGTCAAATTGATTAATCTCAGTACCCTAAAATTTTTATTAGCACACTATAAACTCTTCATTGACAAAAATCAACTTCTCATTTTCAAGATGTCACAATACCTTGAAAATGCTCCAAGAATGCCAACTTCATCATGGTTGGTTTAACTACCTTTCCAATTAAGGTTGGCATACCCTATACTCATCTAGTATGAAGAGATCATATTTTTAGGAACTCGATACCTATTGAAGCTACTTGGATGTAATAGATACTTACTAGAGATAACCTCCCTAGATACCTTCATAATGACTTTTCTAGACTTCTTAAAAGCCTTAGTCATTGTAGTCTCCTCAATGTCAACACTAAGGATAACCTCCCTTGAAACCTTTACTTGATTTCTAGATCTACAGTAGTCTCATAGTTATATGGAACTCTACAGTATGATGTCATGCTTTTCTTAGACTTAGGTTTGTATCCCAAACTTTTCTTTCCCTTAGATGACTCTTATATATTTAAGCCTAGATCTTTCTTTTTTGACCCTTTAAATATATTTTCCATCTTGTAAGGTCTTCTCTAACTTATTAATTCTTGACCTTAAGACTTGATTTTGAATCCTAAAATTTTGATTTTTCATTATTACCTTGGATATTTCTTTTTCTAGGCATATGTCTAATTTCCTCATAGTTCTTGCTTAAATTATTTTCTACCTTCCTATCCTTAGGTAGAGTTGTTCTAGCATGACATTGTTGGTGCAGGGAGCACTAAATGATCGAACCTGAGTTTTAATAATGGGAAAGGGTTCAAAAGTTAAGATGTCTTGTGATCTAACAAGTGTAACTGAGCTTATAGGAAAGTCCTAAGTGCTCTTAGGTAAAGTCCTAGTGGATTTTAAGCAGGTGGAAAACTCTAGAGGGAGGTAACCCTAGGTCCTAGGGGTGGTAACCCTAGGTTATGGAAAGTCTTAGTTGTGGTTAGACAGCGAAGTCCTGATCTGGGGGACTGGGCGAAGTCTTAGTGGGTTGAGGACTTTGGGGGAAATCCTAGAGTCGAGGACTCTAGGTGAAAATCCTGGGGGTTGTGAACATCAAGTGGAAGTCTTGATGGGTCACAGAGCGGATGTTTAGCATAAAGTCCTGGAGTCTCGGACGCTAAGTAAAAGTCCAGACGGTCTAGAGGATTGGTCTAGCAAAAGGTAAAATCTTCTAAGAGGAATAGGTGAGGACACATTCCCCGAAGAGGGAAGAATAGGCATTGATCCAACCTAGAGTTTTAACGAAACTCAAAATCAGGACTGGACAGTCCGAAGGCTGTCAAAAATTATCTTTACATGTTATTTTCCTTTTATTCTAACTCTGTTTTGCATGAAACTAATAATTTTGTAGGTTCAGATTTTACCTTGTTCGGTCGACCGAACGTCCAGATCGATTAAACGAACCCCTAAGCTAGAAGATCAAATTCCAGCTCACGATGAAGTGTAGACTGAGGGATCGGTCGACCGAACAAGAAGGTTCAGTCGACTGAACGGTGGATAAACTTCAGACCAGGTTGATAGGATCAAATAAGTCGAGGAGCGTCGAGGGTTCGATCGACCGAATGATGGGATCAATTGAATGAATGAAGGTCTTATTCGAGTAACAGCATCTAGATAAAAAGTTGGGCAAATTTAGGCAGGATCAGTCGACCGATTAGGGGGATCGGTCGACTGATCATCGTCGAGTCAAACATGATCCCAAGATCAGTGGATCTGGATCAGGCTCAACTTTGCTATAAAAGGAGGCCTCGACCAAGCACTTCAACAACAAATTCTGACAATCTCTCTAGTGCTCGCTACTCCAAAGATAAGTCCACAAAGTCGTAATGCTGCTTCGAAGACCGAAAGCACACCTCTCCAAATTCTAAAGTCGTCGATATAATTGTTCATAGTTCTTTAATTACATTATCATTATACTTCATTTCTGTACTTGAATTTATGAAACTATAGTGATTGCCCAATGAAAGCACTCTCAAGTGCAGGCCTTGGAGTAGGAGTCGTCATAGGCTCTGAACCAAGTAAATCTTAGTGTTTGAGATTGCTTGTTGTTTCTTTATTTCTGTTGTGCATTCTGTTTTTTGCGAAAATATGAAAACGTCATGTGTGTTATTCACCCCCCCTCCTCCTCTAGCACATCTCGATCCTATAATTGGTATCAGAACAAGGTCACTCTAAATTAGTGAAACCACCAATCACGCAGGAGGTTCCTTTTTTATTAAAAGAAAAAATTGTATATCGTTTTTGTTTAAAAAAATTCTTACGTCTTTCATTTTTTTTCCTCCAATTTTTTTTTGAAAAATTCACTTTCATTTAGTCAGAGTTGGTTAAATATCACATTTAACAAAATTTATTATTTTTATTATTTTTTTCAAAATTAGTGAAATACTCTTATTTTATTTTTCTCCAGTACTACTAATCAAAGATCAAGTCTTAGGACATTTGTCATTTTTTTATTGTGTGCAAGATTTTTCTAAATGGTCCACCAAGAAAGCTCCAACACCACTCATCCACCTCTCTTCTCCAATAAGGATTTCGGCTATTAGAAGAGCTTAATGGAGTACCATCTCAAAACACAGGTGGAAATATGGATAATTATCTAGACAGGATTCACATTTCCCACAAAAGGTGGAGTACTCATCCCCTGTGACAAGTGGGATGCACAAACAAAGAGGAAGATCGAGGAGGATGCAAAAGTGACATGTACCCTCAAATGCGGCCTAACCAAAGAAGAGTTGAACTGGGTTGACCCCTTCAACAACGCCAAGGAGTTATGGGAGAAATTGATCGAACTATACGAGGACACCTCTAATGCAAAAGTAAGTAAATGTGACTTAATATTAAATAAGTTATATAATATTAAAATGTAGGAAGGTGAGTCAGCGAGCCAGTTACATGCTCGCATCCAAAATCTTTTGAACATCCTTCACGCAATCGGACAAAAAGTGGAGAATAGTGATGTCATCGGGTACGCGCTTAATGCTTTTCCGAGGAATACCTTGTGGGCATCGATGATAGATGCTTACAAAGTATCCAAGGATCTTTCAATTATTAAATTAGATTAATTATTTTCCAATTTTGAGTTACACAAACAGACTAATGCATGCTCGACCGAGAAAGGTATTACTTTGGTTACAAGCACAAGCAAGACTAAGAAATCAAAGTTCAATTTCTGACCTGAACCCAAATTCAAATTAGAAGATAACAATGAGATCACCTCTAAACTAGTCAACCGAATTCAAAAATTGCTAAAGAACCAAAGGACAAGGAAGGCATTGAAAGTAGCGTGGTCTGAATCCTCAGAAGACTCCAACTATGAACACGAACAAGCGAGCTTCCTTGCTCTACCGGTACAAGCTTACGTTGTCGATACCGAGTCCGAATCCAAAATTAAAGCTGAGTCAGAAAGTGAGTCCATTTCTAAAGGACCAAAAATTACTGTAAGTTCTCTGGTTGCTGGTGCTCAAGTAGATGATCTACAGAATTTAGTTTCATATTTATTAAGAAAGTTGGTCAAATCCAATATTCGAGTCAAGTCACTCCAAAAGGAGGTAACAGCCTTAAGGAAGTGATTAACTTAAGTTCTTTGACTGAGCAAGCTTAAGATGGAACCTCAACTCAAATCCAACAACTTGAGGAAGAGAATTCTAATTTAAAAACTCAAGTTAAAGAACTCAAGGACACATTGGAAAGGTTCACCTTTGGTTCCAAGAATCTTGATCTAATTCTTAGAAAATAAAGAGCTGTATACAACTGAACCAGACTTGGGTACAAGGTCAAACAAAAATTCAAATCATGCTTGTCTTTAGTGAATCGATCAACTAAGAACCTAGTCCAAGCATGGGTCCCCAAGTCTAACCTGACTAACCAAGTTGAACTTGATCAATATTCGATCCCCAAGGATTAAACCTACTACCTTGATAGACCTTATCAAGGCTATGATCCAGGGGAGTCAATAAAAAGATCATCTTTATTATTAGATAAACATGATTGATGCTTGATTTACTGCTTTTTCCTTATACATGGTTGGATTACGATAGATAAGGACTTAGGTTTGATTGACACTTATTTAGTAAGACTAAGGATTTTTAGAAAAAAAAATTAAACATTTAATTTCTTTAAAAGGTTTTGTCTAGAAGTGGTTGTTATTCCAATATTCAAGAAGGTCTAGTGTCTCGCCACAGTTTGGAAACTAATTATTGAAATGAATATTTAATTAACTAACTATTAAATCTTAGTCTAAATCATGTGTAAATTAATTCTTAGATTTTCAATCTAAATTAAAGATAAAATTAACCATCTCACAAAATAGATAAAGTTCCCTGATTGACAATCTAGAAAAAAGTGAGATGAATTTAAATTTAAAATTAATTAAATAAATCTTTAACCTAACTTAATCGATGAAAATATACTTTAAATTAACCTAAACTTAATCAAACTTAAAATGAATCTTGATTAATTTTAACTTTTAATTCTAAATCGTAATTATTTTTCAAATCTTAATTATTTTTAAATGTTAATTAATATTAAAATCTTAATTAATTTTAAAATTATAATTTTAAATCTTAATTATTTTCAAATGTTAATTAATATTAAAATCTTAATTATTTTTAAATCTTAATTATTTTCAAATGTTAATTAATATTAAAATCTTAATTATTTTTAAATCTTAATTATTTTCAAATGTTAATTAATATTAAAATATTAATTAATTTTCAAATTTTAATTTCAAATTTTAATAATTTTCAAATGTTAATTAATATTAAAATCTTAATTAATTTTCAAATTTTAATTTTAAAATCTTAATTATCTTCAAATCTTAACTATTTTCAAATGTTAATTAATATTAAAATCTTAATTAATTTTCAAATTTTAATTTCAAAATATTAATTATCTTCAAATATTAATTATTTTCAAATGTTAATTAATATTAAAAACATAATTACTTTTTAAATTTTAATTTTAAAATCTTAATTATTTTCAAATATTAATTAATTTTCAAATTTTAATTTCAAAATCTTAATTTTAAAACTTAATTATTTTCAAATCTAAATAATTTCCTAATATTAACAAATTCTTCAAATTTAATTATTTAAATATAAATATTTTGAAATATTTTAAAATTCAAACTTAATTATTTTTAAACTCAAACTTAATTATTTTAAAATACTTTTTACAAATTCAAACTTAAATATTTTAAAATTTTCACTTAATAATTTTCAAATTTTAAAATTAATTTCAAAATTAACGTAACTCTATCTCACACAAACTCATAAGATGAACATGTTTGAAAACTTAGAAAGAGTGATATGGGAAATCAAGAAAATAGATAATAACTTTTATATTTTTGTTTCTCACGCTTAGACTCTAGGACCCTCAAACTTAAATAATTTAGTTAAAATTTTTTAAAGTATTAATCAAGGGAAAAAAAGGGAAGTTAAGTTAAATGATTTTCAAAAGTCAAAGTATTTTAAGTTTTTTTGGTTTAACTATTTTTCAAAAGAAAGTTTAACAATTTTTGAAAAGAAATCTTAAATATTTTTGAAAAAGTAAGGTTAAATATTATTTTTGAAAATATAAATTTTTGAAAAAGTATTTTTAACTAAGTTTTTATGAAATCTTCTCAAAAAAAAAAAACTAAGTACTTGACAAAGTGTTTTTCAAATCTAAGAATTTAGCTAAGTTTTTAAGAAAAAAGCTAATCTTTTTTCTTCAAAGACTTTAAGTATACTTTCAAAGATAATAAATTTTTAAAAAGATATCTTTCAAAAATAAAGTATTTTCAAAAGTCAAGTTATTCTTCAAGGCTTTTACAAAAATACTAAGTACTTTCAAAACATAGTATGTTTGAAATTATTTTTAACTCACCCTTTTCAAAAAATTTTCAAAGCAAAATTCTACTATCTCAAAAGTAGAGTTTGTTTTGAAGTATTTAAAAAAACTAATGTAACAACCACCTTTCTCCCTGCTATACTACTCTCTAAGGATGACCGTTATTTAACTACTAACTTTACTTAACCGGTAAGATCGAAACCACGAGGAGTATCTATCGAAAAATTTCGACAGCATCTCCCCTGTACCGATGACCATAAACTGAGATACATACATAGTATACATCAGCTACAGGTGGCTGGAACATATATCAGACACCCACGCAATTAAATAAGCATCAAACGCCAAAAATACATACTTATTAAACTGAGTTCATCTTAGCATGCAATCTAAAACAAAATAATCTCAAATGACATGGATCTTAAAGTACAATTTCAAATATTTATTAATCACTAAAATACGGAAAACTCAATAACATCCCAAGTCTCTCCCATAGTCCTGGCATCACACATCATCGAGCACCTCCTTGTCGCCTTCCTTTGCTATAGCTTTTCCTTTGCTTTATCTGCAGTAAGAGGAAAATGCAACTATAAGTAAAATTGCTTAGTAAGCGCTATCTAACTCACAAAACTCGAATATGCATGTAACTGGAAGAAGTCTAAAACTGAATGCTCAGAAAGAAATACTACTCATACTCATCTAACAGCAAAGGAAACAAAGCATACTGGAATGCTAAACATGTAAAGTAAATCTAAACAAACATGCTAGAATAAAAGAAAACTAAACTTGCTAGATTTTAAACTTATGTGAAGC
This sequence comes from Zingiber officinale, assembly GCF_018446385.1. NCBI lineage: Eukaryota > Viridiplantae > Streptophyta > Magnoliopsida > Zingiberales > Zingiberaceae > Zingiber > Zingiber officinale. Next base: position 112,549,668 of record NC_055994.1, read on the forward strand.
TTGTTTTACTTGTTTAAAAACTTATACTTTAATACTTCGGAATAATAAGTTTAACTAAACTGATACATAAGCTAAGTTAAACTGATGCTAGGTTAATGCTGAATCTGAACTGTATTCGCATAACTGATTTGTGAAGTTTTGAAAACTATTTTCATAATAGATAAAAATAATAATCAAACTACTGATGGGCCCGACAATTATACTTGCTATGCGCGCATCCCTAACTAAACCCGAGGTAGCTAGTCCCGAATCTAGTAGGGTTTACTAGGTTATCTAAACCTAGGTACGACTATGGGAGCCCAGCCCAAGGACAACTGAGAGTCCAGCATACTAGGTTATCTAAACCTAGGGACGACTATGGGAGCCCAACCCAAGGACAACTGAGAGTCCAGCACAGTGCCACTGATAAAAGTAAAATACTGATTCATAAGCTAATTTATCTTATCTTGCTCTTGCTAGGCTATTTGAACCTAGAGCTAAGTTATCTGAACCTAGGGGCGACTATGGGAGCCCATCCATTGGACCGTAGTCCCATATAAACTGAAGCAAAACTAAGCATGCTATATATAAGAATTGTAGATTAATTAAAAAGAGAAAATCTACATACTATACTTATAAAAATCTGCATTTTAAGCTCTAAGAAATCTGCATACAAACTCAAACTAACATAATCTGCACTACATTATGCTAATCCAAATCCTGCACTATAAGCTCTAAAGCTGGTATAGAACTAATGAATTGTTCTTGTTCATTGTATAGCATAACTGAAACCCACAGTAAGGGGTTGTTCGTGCCCACTTCGTAGCGCAACAAACTATACAACAGCTCCAAATTAACAGTAAGCAACAGTAAGGTGACAACATAAAGGAAACTACATGCTATTCAACAAATCTAGGCCTTCTTATGTTCAGCTAAGTAGTCGAATTGCACAGCAACCCAAAGGGAGTTACTCATGCCATTTTTTCTTTGCATAAGATCAAATTCAACTTGCTGTAAAGTTAAAACAAACCTATATAACAAATTCACAGCTTAACCCTCTTTGTAAAGCAACCCAAAATCTCCAATCATGCTTCATCAGATTGGCAAGAAAGCAAGCAAAACTTTGAATCTATTTTATGATCCCTAAACATCATAATTCTCTACAACTATAATTCCGAAAAACCAAAAGAAGCAATTCCTCCCGGAATTGTGGCATGGCAGGTGACCAAAAGGAACTAAATGTTCCTCACACTTATTTTTTTTCCATGTTCTTCCTTTCAACCTCACGGCAGAAAACTTTGAACTCATCCCTCCTCACGGCATACCCAAAAAGACACAAAGAAAACACCAAACCAAATTCAAACAACTCTTACCGCAGGTGAGTAGCGACTTACAATGGTTTCTTGGACTCACAACCGAAGAGAAGACTTCTAGGGTTTGGATAACTTGAAATCTCCAGTGACTCCTTGCGTCTCCGTGCTCTCCTCGACAAGGGAACCGTGAAGACGGAAGAAACTTCTCGGATTGGACCTTGGCCGGCCACCGGAAAGCAAAACCCTAGCTTCTATGCGTCTCCGCCCGAGTTGAGACCGACGTCGCGCGAGAGAAAGACGAGAGGTAAGAAATTAGGTCACAAGAGAATTAAGCCCTAAGTTCTCTTCTTATAACCTTAATATTCTGTTAACTATCTTAAATAAATTTGCTACCCTTTTCTAAACAGAACCGCCCGCGTGAACACTTGGTTAGCAACGCGTTGCTTAAGGCTTGGCTCGTGAGTTCAAATCTCGGCTGCAACCCTTTTTTTCCTAGTATTTCCTGTTATTAACTTCTACTACTTAAATACATTTCATGCTTCTTTTATTCAGCAATGCCTGCTTGGGCTCCTGGTCAGCTGAGACAACGAAAGGCTTTGCTTAGCCGGAGGTCTCCGGTTCGAACCTCGGCTAAATTTCTTTATTTTTTTGTAACTTCTTTCGTTTAGTAAAAATACCAAACGACCTCCAAAAATTACATAAAAATATTCTAAAAATTTCTAAAAATATCTAGAATATTTCTAAAGTATTTCTAAATATTTTTAACCACTATTAGAACTCTAAATGAGGAAATTTGGGTCGTTACAACTAAAATATTTTATTTTAAAATTAAGTATTTTTCTTCCTAAATTATTTTTGATATATGTCAAAGAGGGAGAAAATATTTAAATTTAAGGGGGAGAGAAAGTTAAGGGACTAAGGGGGAGCTAACAAGTTAATTCTTTTCTTTATGAATGAATCTCTTAACTTTTTCTATATGTTGCTATATGTTTTACTTAACTTTTGAATTAAGTTGTCATAATAAAAAATGGGGAGATTGTTGGTGTAGGAAACGCTATACGATTGAACCTCTGTTTTGATAATGGCAAAGGGTTTAAAAGTTAAAAATGTCTTGTGATCTAACAAGTGTGACTGAGCTTATAGGAAAGTCTTAAGTATTCTTAGGCAAAAGCCCTAGTGGATTCTAGGCAGGTAGAAAACCCTAGGGGGAGATAACCCTAGGTCCTAGGGGTGGTAATCCTATGTTATGGAAGTCCTAGTTGTGATTAGGCAACAAAGTCCTGGTCCGAGGGACTGGTGAAGTCTTGGCGAATCGAGGACTTTGGGCGAAATCTTAGAGTTGAGAACTCTAAGTGAAAATTCTGGGGGTCACAGACACTAGGTGGAAGTTTGGACGGGTCGTGGAGCAGACGTTTAGCATGAAGTCCTAGAATTTAGAACGCTAAGCAAAAGTCCAGATGGTCTGGAGGACAGGTCTAGCAAAAGATAAATTCTCCTGAGAGGAGTAGGTGAGGATGTGTTCCCCGAAGAGGGAACAGTAGGTGTTGATCTGACCTAGTGTTTCAGCGAAACTCAAAGTCAGGACCGGACAGTCTGAAAGCTGTCAAAACTTATCTTTATATGCTATTTGTCTTTTCTTCTAACTCTGTTTTGTAGGAAACTAACAATTTTGCAGGTTCAGATTTTGCCTTGTTCAGTCAACCAAATGCCCGGATCAATCGATCGAACCCTTAAGCAAGAAGATCAAATTCCAGGTCACGATGAAGTGTAGACTGAGGGATCGGTCAACCGAATAGGGAGGTTCAGTCGACCAAACGGTGAATAAACTTCAAACTGAGTTGATAGGATCAGATAAGCCAAGGAGCATCGAGAGTTCGATCGATCGAACGATGGGATCAGTCGACCGAATGAAGGTCTTATTTGAGCAACAACATCTGGATAAAAAGCTGGGCGGATCAGGTAGAATCAATCGATCGATAAGGGGGATTGGTCAATCGATTAGGGGGATCAGTCGACCGATTAGCGTCAAGTCAAACCTGATCTTGAGATCAATGGATCTGGATCAGGCTCAACTTGACTATAAAAGGAGGCCTCAACCAAGCACTTCAACAATAAATTTTGGCAATCTATCTAGTGCTTGCTACTCCAAATACAAGTCCATGAAGTCATAACATTGCTCCAAGGACCGAAAGCACATCTCTCCAAATTATAAAGTTGTCGGTATAAATGTTCATAGTACTTTAATTACATTATCATTGTACTTCATCTCTGTACTTGAATTCCTAAAACTATAGTGATTGTCTAATGAAAGCACTCTCAAGGGCGGATCTTAGAGCAGGAGTCGCCATAGGTTCTGAACTAAATAAATCTTGGTGTCTGAGATTGCTTGTTATTTCTTTATTTCCACTGTGCATTCTGTGTTTTTGCAAAAACGTGAAAATGATACGAGTGTTTTTCATCCCCCCTCTAGCATGTCTTGATCCTACAGACATTACTTAAAATTATCCTTAGATTTATCATGCCTTTTATTTTCATGATAATAAGTAATAAAATTGTAAATTTTAAGCTAGAATGCTTGTTATCTTGGCAGAAGGAAATTGCATTATTAAATGATACCTTAGATTTACTCTTAGAAGCCCCTCTTGAATTAATCTTCATCCCTTGCTTTTATTAGGTACTTGCTCTTAGGACATTGATTCTGATAATGTCCTTATTGATTGCATGAGAAATACACAATGTTCTCCTTACCCTTTCGTATCATAGAGTCAATCTCTTTTGATTTCTCCTTTATCTTGCATGTCATTTTAACCTTCTTAACTAATTTCAGACTCTTTCTCTTATAATGTCCTTACTCCCTATACTGAAAGCATATTATATACTCTTTATTTTTATGAATTGGAGTTGATATACCTTTATGAGTTGAGTTATCTCCACTCGTAGAGGTGGCACAATCATCCTCATTGGCTCCGGATATCGAGGGTTCTTCTTGTTTCAATCTAAATGGCCTATGATCCCCATTAATTCTTGAGGTGGATACTTCTTCATCTTCTATCTTGGATGTTGAGCATCTCTTAACCTTCAAGTCCTCTTGTTCTGGTGTCAACGAGTCTTCTTCCTTGGGCTCGTCTTCACTTTGTATTAACATTAGATCTTCATAAAGTTTTGCAATCTTATTCCATAGATTCTTTACATCTTGATATTAACCTATCTTGCAAAAGGCATCATTAGGTAAAATATTTTATAATAATTTAGTTACCTTTTCATTTGCCTTGGATTTTTAAACTTACTCTTTAGTCCATTTGCTCCTCTAAAGAAATTTCTCTTTTGTATCTCTTAGAGCTTTAAATCCTTCCATTAGAGTAAATCATTTCTCTATATCCATTATGAGTAAATATTTTATCCTTGACTTCCAATGCTCAAATCCTCCCAATCTGAATGATGGAGATACTCATATGTCATATTTGAATTCATCCTAGGGTTCCATCCCAAATACACACTCCCTTTGATGTTGCTTCCCCAGGTGGTCATTCCAATGACTTGTTACTATTGAAGAGCTAAAAATCACACCTTCTTCTTCTTTCCTCTAGCTCATACTTTTTTTAGCAGTTAGTCTGATGAATAGTAATCTCACTTTGATACCACTTGTTAGGACTCATGCGATCTAGAGGGGGTGAATAACTTTGATTGCTTCTTTTTGATGCTTTGTTCTTGTCGTTGAATGCGCAGCGAAAACCTTAATTCAATCTCAACTCCACATGCACAACACCTTGGTTTACTTGGTATCTATCTCCTTGAGACAACTAATCCAAAAGTCCACTCCTAGTGATCTCTTCTGCTAAGGAGTCTTTCCTTCTCAGAAATATTTTAGAGGCAGAGAAGCCTTTTACAATCTCATTCTTGCAAGAACACAATAGTAAATAAAAAAGAAAAGACAAATACAATTAAAAATGACTTTACTATCAAAACCTTGCTTGCTTAATCTCTTGTAGCTTGGAAATGCCCCTTATTGGACCAGAAATACAGCAACATTATCCTCCAAAACCCCCAAGAACTGACATCCAAAATCTCCTCAAGAACCTTCTTTTATAGCCCTTTAAGATGAGGTTGATTTTCATTTATCAATCGAATGATCTTACTCATCAGTAGATATATCAAATCCGACTATTGAAACCTATAAAAAGGCTCTTTCTTGACCTATTTAAACACTATCAATCAATTGATTAAACTCATCAGTTGACTCATGTCATCAGTCGAGTCTAACAACCAAATCAACTTGCTTCTGTTCGATTCTAATCGTCATCCATTGATTCATGAAACTCATCAGCCGACTGATTTCATCAGTTGAATCTAACAACTGAATGGACTTTCTTTTATTTAATTTCTAAAGCCATTAGTTGACTGATCATGCCCATCTATTGACTGATACTTGAGTTTGACAAACATAGATCTTTGAATGAGCTAAATTTTGTAATGAAAATCACCTCATTCTGATATTTGAATCAAAAGTTATGACCTTCAGAAGTTTTCTCTATCAGAACTTTCTTGTTACCTAGCATCTAATCAACCTTGACTTGCTAGGATTTCATTCCTCATCGTTAAGTGTTTGGTCACTCGTGACCTACTCAGACTTTTTATCTTGTGTCAAGTGTTTGGTACTCCATGACCCACTTGGACTTTCCATCTCATGTCTAGTGTCTAGTCCTTCATGATCCACTTGGACTTCCCTCTTGTCAATTTTTCGTTAAACTTTCAATCACCAAAAGTCAAGTCAACCTTGACCCATTTGAACTTTCTCTTACCAACTTTCCATTAGACTTCTGATTACTAAGTGTCTAGTTAACTTTGATCCATCTAGACTTTTCTTTTGCCAATTTCTCATTGGACTTCCAATCATCAAGTGTTTAATCAATATTGACTCACTTAAATTTTCCTCTTGCCAACTTTCTTGTTGGACTTTTTACTTCTTGTCAAATATTTGGTCAACCTTGACCTACTTAACTTCTCGTGTCAACTCTCGATTAGAACTTTTGACATCATCAACTATCCGAGAAATCTTGACCTACTTGACTTTTTTACCATCAAATATCTAGTCAACCTTAACCTACTTGACATCTTACTAATATATCAATCAAACATCGAAATTCAAACTCAAGTCAACTTGAGCTTGCTCACCCTGATCAACCTTGATTTAAGATTGATTGCACCAACAATATGATCATAGTTGCACTAAATGACCATGATCATGATCAGTGTTATCTCCATGTGAACCCTTTTGGTTCTTGACAACTCCACCTTATACCTTTACTTTTTCTACAAAAGGTCATATATTGACCTCAGACGCCCCACATGACTGACCTTATAGTCATTTGTAGAGAGGTAAATTAGGAAATTGAGCAGACCATCACATGGGATGGTATCTCCACTGACTTCATCGGGAATCAACCCTTGCCCATTTCTATAAATCTATCATGTATTGACCAACTTGGTTATGTTGTGGGGCTCCTTATACCTTCACTTTGAGGTCATGGGAGATTGTATATATGCTCAAGAAATAAGTTAATTTAGGTTAAGATGATCAATTATGAAGTAATGTTGCAATGATATTTATATGCCATCGAGTTTGATTTAGTTATTTTAGTGTGTTTGATAAATAGTTTAAATTAGGTTTGACTTTATTTTTTATCATGTCGATCCAATATGTAAAAACTTTCAATAATTTATATAAGAGCTCAGAGATCTTGATGACTTAATGAAATCGAGTTGGTTTGGTGGATGATCTAACAGAGCAGAGTTGAGTATATTGCTAATTTGATGGCTCAAAGGTTTGACAGAAAAGACTACTTAAAAAGCGAGGAGAGAGAAATGAAACTTAGACCAAACTTTGAGAGCGTAGTCCATATGAGGTACTAGAGGCTTCACACGAGGTGTACTTTTATGATGAATCTAGAAGGTGAGGGCGAAGGATAAATCATGGAGCAAATTCAAAGATCTTGATGCATTTTAGGTACACGCGGTCTAATGTGAGGTGTACTATAAAGTAGCTCCAAGAGTGGTAACCTTCTATGTGAAAGGAGAAGGATGACATACTAAACAAACTTGCAGATCTTGAGCATTGAAGGATTGAGGGCCTAACTTTAGGTAATCTTTTAGGCAACAAACAGCATTGCTAAGGTTGAAAAATCTATAGGTATAAATGTTGTAAGAGATTGTGGGTGATGTGTAATCTTATGCCTTTTCTTTTGAGCAACATCATTTAGGTGTTTAGCTAGGTAGGATAGACTACCGAGTGGCTTGGATGAAGCCTTTAACTAATGGAAAATATATTTTGGTTGTAATTGGTGGTTAAGCTTAATCTTGGGACTTTTCATAAGCTTATGAGGGTGAAAGTCAAGTCAAGGAGGGATCACCAACTCAATTCAATCGACTTGAGGTGGACCTCAATCGATTGAAGGGTCCTTTTGACTTAAAAGTTGATTGAACATGAGGTTTCGATGAATATATAAAAAAATTGAACAATACTAAATTTGAGGCTTGACCAATAATTGGAAAGAACTTCCAATTGACTCGTGATATAGTAGTTGTTCAGTGGTCCTTTTTTGTTTAAGCAATCAACTAGAGACAAGCAAAATAGAGCTATTGGAATAAATCTTTAAAATATCATGTTGACCTTTTGGTTGCAAGAGGTTGCACAAATGCATTGTTGGGACCGTTCAATGCGGATAGAGTGGGGAGGAGTGAATAGATGCATTTACTTTTTCATTGTTCAATCAACTGTCTAATTAACCGGTCCCCAAACAAAAACATTATGTACATTATTAGCATTTCGCTTGGAATCGGACATATTCATTCATTGACTGGTTCATCAGTCAATTGCTTTCTTACCATCAATTGATTAGATGAGATAAAATTAAGACCGAATCCTTTGGGTCATGACTTCGTCTTATGTTTAGGCTGTCCACATCGTCTACTGACTATCACCAGCCAACCGCGTGATGCACCAGTCGACATCATAGTTGACTAGTCTTTAAATAGAAATATTCCATTCTTAGAATTTTAGCATGAGTCGACTATCAAATCAGTTGCTAAATTAGTCAACAACCATCGGCCTCAGTCTACTTTTGCAATTCCTATATTTGTTCAAATTAAAATTGCATGATTTCGGATGAACTAGCAGACTAGACCATATCCATCAGTTGGCCATGAATTCAACCATATAATTGTTTTATAGTTCTAGATTTATCAATAATCGACTGCTACTACTTCACTAACCGACTAAAATTCAAACTCTAGTCACACTAAACTTGAGTATGTACTATGCCAAAAGATCCCAAGCCTCCGGGACTTTTCGTCTGCCTAGGACATCTTGACCTTGGCTTATCATGACTTAAACTTCATCCAATATTAGATTGACCTCAATCTACTAGAATTTTCCATGCCCAAGGACTCCTAGTCCATGAGACTTAAACCATTGCCCAATATCAAATCGACCTCAGCCAACTATTAGGACACTTTGATAGCTATGAGGGGCAATCGTTTCGTTGATGATTTATTATAGCAGAAACTTGAAGCAATGCTAACTCATTAAATTTTACTTGCTATCTACCTCTTTATGGTGATTAATCCAAGGGTTCGCTCCTCACACTTATAGCTCCACTATGAACACCTCCTTCTCAGAGGCGGAGAAGCCTCGTATAAGCAAATACGAGAAATACAATAAGAAATGCACAAGCAAATACAAATGAAATTGAAAACGATTATAGTACTTGAATCTTGCTTAGTTTGCTTTCTTCTTGTGTGAAAATACCTTTTGATCGGTTGGAAATGTTGCAGCACTTCTTCCTCGACGTCCCAAGCATCGGCGGAGAATAGCAAAGAAGAAAATATGATATGAATCTTCACGAAATCCTTTATATCACGCTGATTTAGAACTCCAAATTGATTGGCCTTACCCCCAATCAATTGTCATGTCAGATCAAATTAATCTAGTTGTCTAAACTCGCAACGGCTCTTTTCTACTTCTCCTAATCGATTAAGTCATAGCCTTAATCGATTAAGGATCTTCCCAATCGATCACTCAATCAATTTAGAATCCTATTATTTGTTCATGAACTTTTCCCAATCGATTGCCTAAATTTATTGGCTTGGGCTAAATTGATTGACTAATTGATCACCCAACTCACTGTGTTTTCACAAACTAGCACTTAATCAATTGCCCTAATTGATTAGGAATGCCGAAATCGATTAACCTAATCGATTCCAGCTCTTCGCGACAAAATATTGCCCAATCGATTGACAATGTTTAATTGATTACCCTAATTGATTGGTTCTGTCTCAATCAATTATCCAATCGATTTCTCAACCCTAACACCTCGATCTGAGTCTAGGGTTTCCTTGCCCAACATCCGATCAACTGTAACCTTTTGAGACTTTCTCATCAAGTGTTTGATCAACCCTTGACCCAGTTGGACTTTTCATCTATTGCCAACTTTCCATTGAACTTTCGATCACCAAGTGTGATCCTCCTTGACCTACTTAGATTTTCCTCTTGTCTAACCTCAGTTAGGACTAGTCACTCGGTAGACTTTCAACCTACCTAACCTTAGAGCTTTCTTTTGCCGACGTGCGGTCCTCTTTGACCTACTTGGACTTCCCTTTGCCTATCCGTAGTTAGGATTAGTCGCTCGACAGACTTTCACCCTACCTAACCTCAATTAGGGCTTTCCTTTGCCAACGTTTGATCCTCCTTAATGTACTTGGACTTTCCTTTGCCTAACCGTAGTTAGAGCTTTCATTGCAAACGTGCAATTCTCCTTGACCCACTTGGATTTTTACACCAAGTATCCGGTCCTCCTTGACATACTTGGATTTTCTTTTTCACATATTGTCAAGTATCTAGTCAACCTTAATCTACTTGACTACTTCTCATATATTGTCCAAACATTAAAATTCAAGCTCGAATCCACTCGATCTTAATTAAATTGTTCAACCTTGACCCGAGGATGATTGTATCAATAATCTTCCCATTTTTTATGTTTGACAATATGTTTAAGTTATACTAACTCATTAAATGAGAGTTTATAACTTAAACCCTACATTTTTCTCCCCCTTTGACACACATCAAAAACTGTTTTTAAGAGTCAATTTGTTCAAAAACAACCCAAAGTCTCATGTCTTTCATTGTATCTTATACTCACCCTTGAGCATATATATGCATCACAATGAAGATTTCCAACCTTTCATTGTCTCCAATGCTCAACCTAGAGCATCCAACACAATGAAGGTTCTCAACCTTCTATTGTCTCCTCATTAGAAAATTCAAAATCATGTCTTTAAGGAAGTCCTCCCCCTCAAAGTGTGCTCCAACTTTTGTCATTACACCAACAATGATTTAAAATTCCTAAATCTTTAGGAAACCCAAAATTGAAGTTTTGAGGTTAAAATTTTAACTTTGAATCCAAACCTTCTCCTTAACTCCAAATTAGTCTCTTTTAACATCTCCTTTCTTATCATCAAAAAAATTACCCCTTAAATACTTATCAAGGTATTTCATAGGCTTAGAGATGATTAGAACTTTCTCTCACATGTTTAACATTTAATCCTCCTTAACCTATTAGTACTTATATTGCCAACATCTTTAGTTAATTGGGACCCAATCTAGTCAACTGGAATCTTTAATATCTATCAAATATATAATCATCTTTGACCTACCTTAACTTCCTCCCTTGCCTAGTGCTTCATGGCTTGTTTGTGTCTCTGTAAACTATAAAGTATCTAGTCTTCCATAATCTCCATGGCTTGTTTGTGCTTCTGTCAACTATTAAGCATCTAGTCCTCCATGATTTACATGGATTTTCTTATCAAATGTATGATATCTAGCCTGTAATATGTTAGAACTTTCTCTCATGTGCCTAACATCTAGTCTTTCATGACCTATTAAGTTTTACATTAATTGCCAACATCCTTAGTCAATTGGGACCCAATCTAGTCAATTGAAATCCAAGTCTAGTTAAGAAAAGCTCTAATAGAAGCATTCTAGTTTTGGACATAGAGTTTACTCAAACTCACGAGTCAACCCAAAATTTTAGTCATAGAAGCTCACCTCTAGATGACTGAATTTGTTAAAAGATTCTAATTTTAATCAAAATCAATCTATTCTATTTTACCAAAGCATCAATATTAATTATGATAAGATATAGCTGAATGATCATCCTATCGAGCTTTACATCCGAAGTGCTTCTATTTGTTGATATCGCCACTTGCCAAGTTTGTAAGAGAGTTGGATATAACCTTGCAATTCGGTTTGAAGAAAGTTATATATTTTCTAAACTACAACACTAGATTAATGGCATTTTATCTAAATGAAATGTAAAAGAATGCTCTTATTATCTTGAGGTTGGCAACTAATTAATATTATTCAAAGATAATTATTTTTATTTGTAGCTGGCCTGGGCGAAGTCATTAATAGTTGAGAAACTTCAATGTAAAATAATAGCGCAGGCAAGTTGTTAGAATTGAATTCGAGATTGAGCTTTGCCACCTACTATGTTTTTTTATTTCTGCCAACGACTTGTGGTTCTTCATAATTAGCCATACTAAGATATGTTATATAAAAATTTCTTAACTTATTTTCAGAACAATAAATACATAGTTGGAAGAAGTGCGCAGTGGTTACTCTCTCTCACTCTTATTTTTTTTTAACGAAAGCAATTCTTCACCAAATTAAAAGTCCTACATTGTTAATTATATATATATATAAGTTGGAGCATATTGGTCCTCAGTGTTTTATTTGAAGTCATCAAGGCATATTTTTATAGAGTATGTCTTAGTTGAAGATAGAAAATAAAATAGAAAGAAATCAAACAAAACCTACTGAGCTAAACTAGAAAAATAAACATTGATGAAGTGTTGATGAGTACGACTTGTTTAGATACATATTGGCTTAGACTTTTCGATTCATTAGGCCTAATTTTCCATGATGTGCACCCACTACCTAAACATACCATGTGCAATATGTGCTTTTTGATTATTAGAGATAAAGTCGTATTCAAGACAGGCTCATTAACCATTTGATCAAAATCGAATCAATATATAAAAGCTAAACTAACCTTGATACTAGGAATTGACTAGCAGCCAAACATTAAAAATTATTATTAATAATAATAAACAGTTGGACTTATATTTCAATGCTAAAGTTTCTTAACAAGTTTGGTTATAAATAATAGGGAAGCATTATCTTGATGATTGGCACAAGCAACAAAATATTCTCTAATTCATTTTGAAAATAAAATGCTTACTTTATTTCATTTTTCAGTGCTCATTCCACGGATATGGAGGGAGGTAAATATAGGTACATAAGCGGTAAGCGTATAGTTTGGTAAACCCTAGACTGTCAATTCCTGAGAATCAACCCCTGACCATTACACTAGAGATATCATGCGCTCATCGTTTATGCTACGCCCTGGGGGCTACTATTTTTCTTGTTATATTCTATGTATTGTGCACCTAAATAATTAGTATGATGCAATATTAACAACAACAAATCATTTACATGTTAAACTACTTCTAATTCACTACATAAAATACAAATTCAAATCTCCCAAAAAATCACTCTACAACTCCTCTAAGCATGCGAAATTATTAAGCAACATGGGAGACTATCCATTTGAACTAAAACTAGAAACTAACAAACATTAACTTAAATTAGTAAGGAAATAGTGATACACTTGTTCAATCATATTCATAGGAAACACTAAAATCAAGACGCTAAAATCATCAAGACCAATAGATATGATTTTTTTTGTTTAAAAATATTGAAGGCAAAGATTTAGAAACATAGCTCTATCAAAAAATTGACATCAAAAAGAGATCATCACATTGCCTAATATATACAATTGATTGGCACACATTATGTATGTGCACACTAATCTCATGAATACATTTTTTTTTAAATCATGTTATTTGTTGATGAATTGATTAGATCCGCAAGTAAATATTTCAATTTATGCATTAATGTAGACTTCATTGTGTTTATATGCAATTAATATTCATAATTATTTGCTTATTCTTTTTTGCTTCCAAACTTACAACTATTTCTGATTTTATAATTTTTGATACTTATGATGTGTGTTAATGGTAAGTGCATTGTTGTCATCAAATAGTGAAAACATCATCCTTTGGGACCATGTTGTTAACTATCAATTTACGTACAAAGAAAGCTTTCTAGATTAATACAATTGAGAGAATTAATGAAATCAAAGCAAACTATGAAAAATGAATGGAAGTGATGGGAAAAACTTATCTTAAGACAATCCTAAGATTTCGATTTTACTGGGATGAATGCTAACAATATAGAGATGACTCTCTCTCTTACATGACAGATTATTTTTAAAGGTGATTTGTCCTATGATAATCGATATTTATGTTAGATCGTGATTTCGATTGGGGAAGGGTGAATATCGATTTAAAATTTTAAGCGAGTAAATAAGTAGCAGAAAAAGTGAAAAGAGAGAGCAACACTAACATAAATATTTTTTACTTAGTTCGAAACCTTTAGCGACTCATACTCCAAGGCCTGCACTCATTTAGTACTTTCATTGGGTAATTCACTAGCAATTCGAAAAGTATTACAATAGTAAAGTACAGAACTACTTTTAATAAATTAATACAGACAATAAGAAAAGGAAAACAGCAGCACTTTGTCGGAGAGGCGTCGCAAGAGCACGGGAGAGTAGATCGTTCGTTGTTTCTTTGCTTCAGCCTTCACCCTCCTTATAGGAGAGGTTCGGGGTGCCCGGATCCCTTCGGGGCACCCTGAATCTGACATAGCCAAGCCAACCAGGGTATTGCACGTGGCGATGCTCGTTTGGGGATAAAACTTGTCTCCGGGCGCCCGGACCCTTGTTTTCTGCAATCTCCTTCCTGTAAGAAAACGTTAGTCCAAGGCAAGTATAAACCATATCTTGCAAAATAGAATGTTAGCACAATTTATAAATAAGCAGAACAGTAATTAGATTCCATCTCCTCGAGATCGAAATCTAGTCACGATCTCGACTTAGATATCCGAAATGGGTCTAAGTCGGATCAGCCCCTAATGTTCCCTTCCTGGGAACGCGCCCTCACAGTCACTCCCCTCTAGTGACTTACCTTCACTTACCTTCCAGACGTCCGATCAGTCCTTCGACCCATTTGGATTTCGTGTCAGCTACCTGGTCAGCCCGTCGACCTAGCTGAGCTTCCCTGCATCACTGAGTTAGCATAGTATTAACAGAATTCAAGTATAACCTAGGGTTACCTCCTAGGGTTGTCTAGCTTCAGTCATTAGGACTTCCATTGTCTGGTTTCACTCACCAGGACTTCCTCCACCTAACTTCACTCACTAGGGCCTGACTTCACTCACCAGAACTTCCTCCACCTAGCTTCACTCACTGGGTCCGTCTTCACTCACTGGGACTTCCACCACCTAGCTTCACTCATTAGGGCCCGGCTTCACTCACCGGGACTTCCACCACATAGCTTCACTCAGTAGGGTCCGGCTTCACTTACCGGGACTTCCACTTTACCTAACCTTTGGTTAGGACTTACCTTTGCTAGTCATCTAGTCCTTACTAGACTTCTCTCTCCCAAACATCAAGTCCTGTTCGGATCAACCTTTGGTTATATTATCAAACATTGAAACCCTAGAGGTCGATTGCACCAACAGTTTCCTCTTGAAATACAACAATGTATCTATCCTAATGCAACTTCTATTTTTTATGGTAATTGAATCAAGATAAATCCTTTAGGCTATATGACAATCAATGTTATCCTTGAGAGAATTTGAACTAATTTTGTGATCAAAAACTCAAGTTAAATTTTACAGTTACAAGATTAAAGTTCACCTTTTAGTTCATCCTTAACATCTAATTTATGCAAACGTACGCTAATACATTCACAATTAAATATGCTAAAATTGAATCAAGAAATATCTTATCATAAATAAAAGAGAGAAGTCATAAACTCAATGTTAACATGTCATCAGACTATTTTCTAATCCTAGAATAATGAAAAATACT
Organism: Zingiber officinale; assembly: GCF_018446385.1. NCBI lineage: Eukaryota > Viridiplantae > Streptophyta > Magnoliopsida > Zingiberales > Zingiberaceae > Zingiber > Zingiber officinale. The sequence goes on from NC_055994.1 coordinate 112,565,011, forward strand.
CCATAATGTTAGAAATACAAATCTTTGATGTCGTAACTCCTTAAATGTCTTCGTTGTAGCCACCTCCTCGATCCCCTGTCATGGGATGCCACCCCTTACTTTCTTCTATAGTTTTAGAATCCTAACAGATTTCCCTAAAAACTAGGACAAATCTTATCATAATGTTCTAAAAATAAGAAGCAGCTAACATAATTTCCTAAACATATGGGGAGGCTAATATAATTTCATAAAAATACAAGGGAGCATAATTAGCAAAATCGTAACAGTCCAGATCATGGTAGCTACCATGGGTAGGTCATGGATCATGCTGGAAGCTTGCTCATGAATTCTTAGAATGGGCCATGACCGTAGTGGCAATCATGTGTAGATCGTGGTTCTCCTCTAACTGATGTTAATCCATGGGCAATCTGACTCCCTAGATGATCCACAACCATCGCAGCTACCATGATCAATCCTTGCATCATGCTGCAATGTTATTCCTTCAACTTTCCATCTCCGAACTTACTCCAATGCCAATATCTTCACATTCTATCAATATAAAACACAAAGATCAATCATTTGAACAAAAAAGATTAAAAAAATGGAAACAAATGCTAGAAGTTAATACAAATTATGCTCCTGTAATGCAGTAAACGTATGCTAAATAAGATTAAAAACATATGCATGATTCACACACATCAAATGCCTCAAACTTAAATTTGTATTTGCCCTCAAGCAAAACATGTCGTTAAAAGAAATGTGTGTGAATGAGGTTCATTATACTTGGTGATTCATCTAATCCTATCATAAAGACTATTAGTGAATATAGGCATTTAGATTATCTCACTGTTGTATAACCTAAAAGTTTCTCTATGCGTTGTGTAATGAGTATTGACTCTAAAGTATCTAATGTCAATTCAAGTCATTTCTGCATTCCACTATGTTCCTAGAATTTCTAGCACAATAGGCACATTACCTACCACACATAAGGCTCATCCCCCTAATACTTTGCATTTTTCCACACTTTGTCTCAAAGGAGCATTTGAAGTCGAGGTAAGCTAAGTATTTCCCCAATAAATACTCAGTCTCAAAGGGGTATTCAATTTCTTTAATTCATTGTCAAACACAATTTTTTTCTCACTTTTTTTTCTCTTTCATTCACCTTTTTATGAGTTTCTCAACTCGAGTGTTTCTCCATTAACCAGAATATAGTGGGAGTCCCCTAGAAAACTAAGGTACTAGCCTAGTGTACTTAATCACAACCCTTCTTGACTATTTCAATCCTCAAAGTCATGTTTATATGAATGGGAAAAGAAATTTTTATCAAGTAAGCAAACAATGAAACTCTCCGACTTAACAACGCTCAGGTCATATTACTACAGATAGAAGAAATAATTCACTAAAGATAAAGGCACTTATTCAAACATGTGAATTTTTTTAAGCTAATGTTATGCCATAAAAACAAATATAAAACATGATTCTAACTAAAATAAAAACATGGTATTAATGAAATGGTACCCTCCAAAAAAAACTTAAAACAAGCATTGTCCACAATGTAAGAAAGGAGTTAGCAATAAAGATAATTTATTGAGGTGGGGATGAAATGACCTGAAAATAGATGTTCATTCTTAGTGCACAAAGGGCCCATGGTCATGGTTCCCACCATGGGGTTGATGTTGGTTCCTTAGAAAAATTTGACCTTGCACTCCTAAATGTCCCATACATACCTAAAAAAATCAAATAAAAACATTAAATTGCAAAATAAAAGAAAATCAAAAACTAAAATACAAAATAAACTTAGGTTGCCTCCTAAGAAACACTTATTTTATGTCTTAAGCTTGACCCTTGTTATTCTTAATCTGCAATGTGTGGTTTTAGGAGGTCATGTTTTCCTCTTCTCTTAATAGAATCGTTAATAGAGCATCTCTTAAACTCTACTTGTGCAGGAACAAGATACTTGCTAATTTTGCTATCACCATCTCTCGGTCCTCCATCAAATATGCTCAACTTCAAAGGATCATCATATCTCTTAAAATATGGTCGTGCAAAAATAAGGTACTTGCTAACTTTGCTATCATCATCTATAAGTTCTCCATTAAATATGCTCAACTTCAAAGGGTCATTAATAAGATGTCCATGTGATTCTTCTTTCACCACCTACTATAAACAATCCACCTTGAAACAAGTATTCTTAACAAAAGGTTGATTAGTAGTCTTAGATAGATCAAATATAATTTTATCTTCACCAATCACCAAAAAGAGTTTAACATCAATTATGGCTTCAGTGGTAACTAAGAAAGATCTATCTAAAATAATGAGAATCTGAGGATCAAAATTAATAGGAACAATAAAATTTTCAACCTTAACTACAACACCATCCAAAGTAGTCAATGGGTATCTAACAGAATGATCTGCAAGGGTGGCACCAAGATCACAAAAAAGTTTTATGAATAATCATGCATGGAATTGAAAAACTATCAAGATCCTTGAGTTTTGGAGATAATTAATTTGAATTAAAGAACTTCACTCTTTTGTGAAAGTCACAATTTCATATTCCCCAAGCTTCCCTTCATATAATGTTTGAATGGATTCGACCTCTTCATTTCTTGTATTGTATGTCTTCATTCTCCTCTTTGGTTTCTCTCATGTTCTCTTTGTAGGATCGTAATGAAGAGATAGAGAGGGGGGATATCACTCGTCAAAAATACTTTTCTTTTACTCATAAAAACAGTAGTGCAGCTGAAAATAAAGAACTCGTGTGGTTACTTGGTTCGGAGCCTACGCCGACTCCTACTCTAAGACCCTGTGATCCTTGATCACACCGTTGCACAATCCACTAATATTCTTCTTTCCGAAACCTTCAGAAAGAAGCAATGCGTATAGTATGTAAGAATATAAGATAGTAACAACCTACTATCTTATGTGAATTCAAGTACAATGCAAACTTTAAAGTAAATATATACTGACACTATATGGGAGATGAAGCTTGGTCAGCACTTGAACGAAGTAAACACTTGCTTGAAGACGGGTTGCAGAGCAGTAGTACGAACAGAGAGTTTCCACATAGATGAATAGAGAACTTCGTTAGTTCCTCAGACCTCAAGCTCCACTTTTATAAGAATCGGTACTGATCGGTCGACCGATCCTTAGGTTTGGTTGACCGAACCCACTCCCTATCTACTTCGCTAAGATTCGATCCTCGGGCATTAATAATGTTTAATGGTTTGGTCGACTGGCCGCTATGTTCGGTTGACCGAACGGTGAGCTTTCTCCGTTCGTCAAGATTCTTCATTAATGCGCCATTAATGTTTTTATTGTTCGGTCGACCGATCAAGCAAACTTCTTTCTTTGCTTCAGATTGAACTGATCTGTGCCACATCATCAGTGTTCGGTCGACTAATCCTTTTGTTCGGTCGACCGATCATGGCTTGGTCGAACTTTGCTCCGCTTTGGTCTAAACTTGTATCTGCTCTAAGTTAGCCTTATTCAGTCGATCAATCCTTCTGTTCGGTCGACCGATCAGGCCAAACCTACAAAACAGTGTTAGATAGTATACTCCTGCAAAACAGATATTAGCACAGTAATAATATATATGATGCATGAGTAGTATTAGACAATAGAACTATCTTGATCTTAATTTGGAAATCTTCCCGGTTTCTTCAGTTGGATCAACGATCTCAAGTTGTTCCTTTCAGGAACACGACCTCACTGTCGCTCCTCTAGTTGCTTACCTCAACCTATCTACCAAACATGGTTCTCCAGAAATGTTTGGACTTTATCGGTTAGCATTGGATCGGCCACCCTGTTGGTGCAACATCCCTCAGGTCAAGGTTGACCTGATTGACCAAGCTTGAGTCTTGGTTTGGGTTTCGATGTTTGACAATGCAAGGCTGATTGAAGAAGAGTCAAGTAGGTCAAGGATGACCGGATACTTGACTGGGAAGTTAGGCAGAAGGAAAGACCTAGTGAGTGAAGCTAGGCAGTGAAAGTCCTGGTGAGTGAAGCCAGACAGAAGAAAATCCTAGTGAGTGAAGCTAGGTGAAAGTCCTGGTGAGTGAAGCCAGGCAGAAGAAAATCCTGGTGAGTGAAGCCAGGTGAAAATCCTAGTGAGTGAAGCTAGGTGAAAGACCTGGTGAGTGAAGCTAGGCATGGGGAAATCCAGATGGTCAAGATTGACCAGACATCTGGTGAAAGTCCAAGTAGGTCAAGGGAGTGACCGGATACTTGGCATGATGAAGGAAAGTCTAAGTAGGTCAAAGGATTTGACAAGATACTTGGCAAGAGGAGAAAAGTCCAAGTGGGTCAAAGGGATTGACCGGACACTTGGTGAGGGAGTCATAGCAGGTCAAGGGAGTGACCAGATGCTAGGCATGATGTACCAACAGGTCAAGGTTGACCGAATGTTGGTTTAAGAGGCTTGGGACTTGGTTTTGGGCAAAAACCAAGAGCTGGATCGATCAGTGGATCGATCCAGGCTTTTCCCCAGTGAACAGAAAGCCTCTGGATCGATCAGTGGATCGATCCAGGCCTTTCCCAACGAACAGAGAGCCTCTGGATCGATCACTGGATCGATCACTTGGGACGCTGCTGGTTCGCGCGATAAGCGCTGGATCGATCTGTGGATCGATCCAGGCATTTTCCCAGAGCACAGAAGCGCTCTGGATCGATCCGTGGATCAATCCAAAGCCTCCCCGATCGATTGGGAGCTTTCGAATCGATCGAGATCCGACCGTTGCGTCGTATTTGAGCTGCAGGCGTGCGATGACTGTAGAAGGACTTCACGATTTCATCTCAGATCAACACAACGACTTCTCCACACTTCTCTCAAGCTCAGATCGCCAGTTCTTGAAGGTTCTTGGAGGTTTCCCAAGTCAAGAGGTGGATCAAAAGCAAGAAGAAGAAGTTAGGGTTAGGGTTTTTATTGCACATCTTGTAAGCTTTTGCTTATCTTGTATTTCCCTTTCTTCTTTTTGTATTGAGAGTGTTGTAGGGCTTCTCCGCCTTTAGTAGTTACCATAAAGGAGTGTTATTCATAGTGGAGGGTGCGTGAGTAGGTGTAGATCCTTGGACTAGTCACCTCTTGTGAGATGGATACCAAGTAAACCATCCGTGTTAGCGTTGTATGCTTTTGTTTCTTATATTTCCGCTGCATATCTCTGAAGAAATGAGCAACGCCGACGACGAGCACGCGAAGAGCTATTCACCCCCCCCCCCCCTCTAGCTACTTTTCGGTCCCAACAAGTGGTATCAGAGCAAGGTTACTTTTCACCGGAATCATCGCCGGAAGGGGCAAACAAAATAAGCAAAGCTAGAGGGTGAAGAAGTTGGAACGATTCTACAAGTCGAAGACTTCATCACAAGAAGCTCAACTTCAAATGGAATTCCGAGATGGACTCAGATTCGACACGAGGGTGCCTCCACCGTACACATCCACAAGCTTCGATTCTTGGAAATCAAGAATCAAAAATTTTCTTATGATAGAGATAGAGCAATGGTTTGCTCTAATGGAAGGCTTCAAAGCTCCAACAAACTCCAAGGGCAAGTTTTTCAAAAAAAGCAAATGGAGCTTAGAGCAAATTCAAAGGAGCGAGGCAAATGATAAAGTGACCAAGCTTTTGGTCAACTTATTGCCTAGCCACATTTTTGCTCAAATCGGAGAATTCAACGATGCCAAGGAGCTTTGGAGCAAATTGGCAACAATCCATGAAGAACCCTCCACTATACCGAATCAAGAGGAATCCAAAGAGGGCGACTCATTGGAGCAAGATCAAGAGGAGGACTCCGAAGTTGAGAGATGCACAACTTCCGAAGAAGAGGAAGTCCAAGAAGCTTCATCCTCAAAGGAGTGCAATCAAAAGAGCAAGGAAGGAGCATATTCCTTGTTTCATGTACAAGAGGATGAAGAAGAAGGTGAAGCCTCCACCTCTAGGATTGAGGGGGAGCAATCTTCATTGACACCGGATCAAGAGCAAGAAGAATCCTCCACATCCAGGTCAAGAGAAGATGAGGATGAAGAAGCTTCCACCTCCGCAAGTCAAGCAAAATCGAATGGAGGAATATCTTCGGATCAAGAGGAAGCTTCTACCTCCGGATCAAAAGGAGAAGATACCACCCCTACAAGCAAAGGTATAAACATTTCAATTAATGATAAAAATCATATCATATGCTTTGAATGTAGGGAACATGGGCATTACAAAAGTAAATGCCCTAAATTGGCCAAGAATAAGGGCCAAGTGGCACAAAAGGGCAAGGTGAAGCCCAAGGAGACCATCCCCAATACAAAGAAGAGCAAGGAGCATATTATATGCTTCTCTTGCAATCAAAAGGGGCATTACCGAAGTCAATGCCCCAAGGGGAAGAAGATGGTCAAGGCTCAAGGAGGAAGCTCAATTCAAGGGGGAGCCTCTAAGGTAAAAAAGAAAGGTAACTTTCATTGAGCCTATTCGCTTGCATAATGGTAAAAAGCATGCTAATTCAAGTTTATATCATTTTAATGATATTTACCATGAAAATAGGAGGCATGATAAAATTAAAGAAAATCATGTAGCTTATCATGCTAAGACTACCACACCTAGGATTAGGAGGATAAATAAAAATCTAGGCAATCACACTAAGGACCATAGTTATAAGCCTAGAAACAAAAATGCTCATGGGTGTAATGAAAAATCAAAATCTAAAGATTTAATGATAGAAAATCAAGTCTTGAGGTCAAGACTTGACAAACTAGAAAAGACCCTAAAAATGATGGAAAATATCCTTAAAGAGCAAAATGAGCAAAATCTAGGTTTAGGACAACAAGGGTCATCCAAGGGCCATAGAGGTTTGGGATACAAGCCTAAAATCAAAAAGGATGTACCTACTTACCATAGGGTTCCATATAGCTATGGAACCAACCCTAAGTCTAGAAGTCAAGTCAAGGATACAAGGGAAGTCATCCTTAGAAATATCTTTGCAACAACAAATGTGACTAAGACTTCTAAGAAGTCTAAGAAAGTCACTAACAAGGTCACAAGGGAGGCTATCCCTAGAGTTGACCTAGAAAAAGTGACCAAGGCTTCTAAGAAGTCAAACAAGGTCACTAGGAAGGTATCTAGGGAAGTTATCCCTAGTGAATACCTAGAGCATCCAAGGAGCACCAATAGGTTTTGGGTTCCTAGGAGCATTTTCTCTACCCCATAGAAGGGTTAGAGAGTGGCAACTCTAAGAAGAAGGGTAGTTAACCCAAACTTTGAAGAAATTGACACTCAAGGAGCATTTTCGAGGTTATTATTAACCTTTGAAAATAAAATGGATTTATGTTTACTCTTGGGAAGAGTAAAATGTGTCACAATTTGATAAATTGGATGATATTTTAAGTGACACAAATTGGGAGAATCATAGGAACTGCCAAGTTAGGATTTTGGTATGTTCTTAGGAAATTTAAGGTCAATCTAAGCCTTAATTTAAAGTGCTACCCTTGTGGAAAAATAAAATTTGCCAATATTTGAGGAATACA